>NW_027008357.1:47500-72500 GCF_036934945.1 Oncorhynchus masou masou | reverse complement strand
GTATTTCATACTGGTCCATTCACCATGTCCATCAGTTCAGTATTTCATACTGGTCCATTCACCATGTCCATCAGTTCAGTATTTCATACTGGTCCATTCACCATGTCCATCAGTTCAGTATTTCATACTGGTCCATTCACCATGTCCATCAGTTCAGTATTTCATACTGGTCCATTCACCATGTCCATCAGTTCAGTATTTCATACTGGTCCATTCACCATGTCCATCAGTTCAGTATTTCATACAGGTCCATTCACCATGTCCATCAGTTCAGTATTTCATACTGGTCCATTCACCATGTCCATCCATTCAGTATTTCATACTGGTCCATTCACCATGTCCAGTATTTCATACTGGTCCATTCACCATGTCCATCAGTTCAGTATTTCATACTGGTCCATTCACCATGTCCATCAGTTCAGTATTTCATACTGGTCCATTCACCATGTCCAGTATTTCATACTGGTCCATTCAGTCCAGTATTTCATACTGGTCCATTCACCATGTCCATCAGTTCAGTATTTCATACTGGTCCATTCACCATGTCCATCAGTTCAGTATTTCATACTGGTCCATTCACCATGTCCATCAGTTCAGTATTTCATACTGGTCCATTCACCATGTCCATCAGTTCAGTATTTCATACTGGTCCATTCACCATGTCCATCAGTTCAGTATTTCATACTGGTCCATTCACCATGTCCATCAGTTCAGTATTTCATACTGGTCCATTCACCATGTCCATCAGTTCAGTATTTAATACTAGTCCATTCACCATGTCCATCAGTTCAGTATTTCAGACTGGTCCATTCACCATGTCCATCAGTTCAGTATTTCATACTGGTCCATTCACCATGTCCATCCATTCAGTATTTCATACTGGTCCATTCACCATGTCCAGTAGTATTTCATACTGGTCCATTCACCATGTCCATCAGTTCAGTATTTCATACTGGTCCATTCACCATGTCCATCAGTTCAGTATTTCATACTGGTCCATTCACCATGTCCATCAGTTCAGTATTTCATACTGGTCCATTCACCATGTCCATCAGTTCAGTATTTCATACTAGTCCATTCACCATGTCCATCAGTTCAGTATTTCATACTGATCCATTCACCATGTCCATCAGTTCAGTATTTCATACTGGTCCATTCACCATGTCCATCAGTTCAGTATTTCATACTGGTCCATTCACCATGTCCATCAGTTCAGTATTTCATACTGGTCCATTCACCATGTCCATCAGTTCAGTATTTCATACTGGTCCATTCACCATGTCCATCAGTTCAGTATTTCATACTAGTCCATTCATCATGTCCATCAGTTCAGTATTTCATACTGGTCCATTCACCATGTCCATCAGTTCAGTATTTCATACTGGTCCATTCACCATGTCCATCAGTTCAGTATTTCATACTGGTCCATTCACCATGTCCATCAGTTCAGTATTTCATACTGGTCCATTCACCATGTCCATCAGTTCAGTATTTCATACTGGTCCATTCACCATGTCCATCAGTTCAGTATTTCATACTGGTCCATTCACCATGTCCATCAGTTCAGTATTTCATACTGGTCCATTCACCATGACCATTCACCATGTCCATCAGTTCAGTATTTCATACTGGTCCATTCACCATGTCCATCAGTTCAGTATTTCATACTGGTCCATTCACCATGTCCATCAGTTCAGTATTTCATACTGGTCAATTGACCATGTCCATCTGTTCTGTATTTCATACTAGTCCTTTCACCATGTCCATCAGTTCAGTATTTCATACTGGTCCATTCACCATGTCCATCAGTTCAGTATTTCATACTGGTCCATTCACCATGTCCATCAGTTCAGTATTTCATACTGGTCAATTCACCATGTCCATCTGTTCTGTATTTCATACTAGTCCTTTCACCATGTCCATCAGTTCAGTATTTCATACTGGTCCATTCACCATGTCCATCAGTTCAGTATTTCATACTAGTCCATTCACCATGTCCATCAGTTCAGTGTTTCATACTGGTCCATTCACCATGTCCATTCACCATGTCCATCAGTTCAGTATTTCATACTGGTCCATTCACCATGTCCATTCACCATGTCCATCAGTTCAGTATTTCATACTGGTCCATTCACCATGTCCATCAGATCAGTATTTCATACTGGTCCATTCACCATGTCCATCAGTTCAGTATTTCATACTGGTCCATTCACCATGTCCATCAGTTCAGTATTTCATACTGGTCCATTCACCATGTCCATCAGTTCAGTATTTCATACTGGTCCATTCACCATGTCCATCAGTTCAGTATTTCATACTGGTCCATTCACCATGACCATTCACCATGTCCATCAGTTCAGTATTTCATACTGGTCCATTCACCATGTCCATCAGTTCAGTATTTCATACTGGTCCATTCACCATGTCCATCAGTTCAGTATTTCATACTGGTCAATTGACCATGTCCATCTGTTCTGTATTTCATATTAGTCCTTTCACCATGTCCATCAGTTCAGTATTTCATACTGGTCCATTCACCATGTCCATCAGTTCAGTATTTCATACTGGTCCATTCACCATGTCCATCAGTTCAGTATTTCATACTGGTCAATTCACCATGTCCATCTGTTCTGTATTTCATACTAGTCCTTTCACCATGTCCATCAGTTCAGTATTTCATACTGGTCCATTCACCATGTCCATCAGTTCAGTATTTCATACTAGTCCATTCACCATGTCCATCAGTTCAGTGTTTCATACTGGTCCATTCACCATGTCCATTCACCATGTCCATCAGTTCAGTATTTCATACTGGTCCATTCACCATGACCATTCACCATGTCCATCAGTTCAGTATTTCATACTGGTCCATTCACCATGTCCATCAGTTCAGTATTTCATACTGGTCCATTCACCATGTCCATCAGTTCAGTATTTCATACTGGTCAATTGACCATGTCCATCTGTTCTGTATTTCATACTAGTCCTTTCACCATGTCCATCAGTTCAGTATTTCATACTGGTCCATTCACCATGTCCATCAGTTCAGTATTTCATACTGGTCCATTCACCATGTCCATCAGTTCAGTATTTCATACTGGTCAATTCACCATGTCCATCTGTTCTGTATTTCATACTAGTCCTTTCACCATGTCCATCAGTTCAGTATTTCATACTAGTCCATTCACCATGTCCATCAGTTCAGTGTTTCATACTGGTCCATTCACCATGTCCATTCACCATGTCCATCAGTTCAGTATTTCATACTGGTCCATTCACCATGTCCATTCACCATGTCCATCAGTTCAGTATTTCATACTGGTCCATTCACCATGTCCATCAGATCAGTATTTCATACTGGTCCATTCACCATGTCCATCAGTTCAGTATTTCATACTGGTCCATTCACCATGTCCATTCACCATGTCCATCAGTTCAGTATTTCATACTGGTCCATTCACCATGTCAATCAGTTCAGTATTTCATACTGATCCATTCACCATGTCCATCAGTTCAGTATTTCATACTAGTCCATTCACCATGTCCATCAGTTCAGTGTTTCATACTGGTCCATTCACCATGTCCATTCACCATGTCCATCAGTTCAGTATTTATACTGGTCCATTCACCATGGTCCATTCACCATGTCCATCAGTTCAGTATTTCATACTGGTCCATTCACCATGTCCATCAGTTCAGTATTTCATACTGGTCCATTCACCATGTCCATCAGTTCAGTATTTCATACTGGTCCATTCACCATGTCCATTCACCATGTCCATCAGTTCAGTATTTCATACTGGTCCATTCACCATGTCAATCAGTTCAGTATTTCATACTGATCCATTCACCATGTCCATCAGTTCAGTATTTCATACTGGTCCATTCACCATGTCCATCAGATCAGTATTTCATACTGGTCCATTCACCATGTCCATTCACCATGTCCATCAGTTCAGTATTTCATACTGGTCCATTCACCATGTCAATCAGTTCAGTATTTCATACTGGTCCATTCACCATGTCCATCAGTTCAGTATTTCATACTGGTCCATTCACCATGTCCATCAGTTCAGTATTTCATACTGGTCCATTCACCATGTCCATCAGTTCAGTATTTCATACTGGTCCATTCACCATGTCCATCAGTTCAGTATTTCGTACTGGTCCATTCACCATGTCCATCAGTTCAGTATTTCATACTGGTCCATTCACCATGTCCATCAGTTTGACACCCCGTCTGAAATTGATACTGGGAGACATTCTTACCTGTCCCAGGTTGTCAAAGTTGTACTTGTGATGAACCCATTTGTAGTTGGCCTGCAGACAGTCAGACTTGTTGGTGATGTTCTTGACGTCGGGGCCAAAGCAGTAGAAGAACTTCCCTTTGAACAACTGTCAGGGAACAATGGGAACAATGGACAGAGCCACTTCAGATGTCTTGTTGTTACCATAGAAGTGGTTTCTTTCATATGTCATTATCAAAGGATAGACACACTTGATGGAATAATATGGAGGTCATTACATAGATGGTCAAGAATGATTCAGGGAATTGAGAGAGAGATAGAGGATGACAGGGGGCAAAGACTGATAAAGACAGAGAAGGGACAGAGACTGAAGGACAGACAACTGTGGGAGGAAGGTGAGGAAACAGAGACACAGAAAGACAGGGTATATATTGGAGAAGAAAGACAGGGTATATATTGAAGGAGAAAGAGTGTATATGTTGGAGAAGAAAGAGGGTATATGTTGGAGGAGAAAGAGGGTATATGTTGGAGAAGAAAGAGGGTATATTTTTGAGGAGAAAGAGGGTATATGTTGGAGGATAAAGAGGGGGTATATGTTGGAGGAGAAAGAGTGTATATGTTTTAGAAGAAAGAGGGTATATGTTGGAGGAGAAAGAGGGACAGGGTATATGTTGAAGGAGTAAGACAGGGTATATGTTGGAGGAGAAATACATGGTATATGTTGGAGGATAAAGGATATGTTGGAGGAGAAAGAGGGTATATGTTGAAGGAGAAAGAGGGTATATGTTGGAGGAGAGACAGGGTATATGTTGGAGGAGAAAGAGGGTATATGTTGAAGGAGAAAGGCAGGGTATATGTTGGAGGAGAGAGACAGGGTATATTTTGAAGGAGAAAGAGGGTATATGTTGGAGGAGAAAGAGGGTATATGTTGGAGGAGAAAGAGGGTATATGTTGGAGAGAAAGAGAATGTTGGAGGAGAAAGAGGGTATATGTTGGAGGAGAAAGAGGGTATATGTTGGAGGAGAAAGAGGGTATATGTTGGAGGAGAAAGAGGGTATATGTTGAAGGAGAATGAGGGTATATGTTGGAGAAGAAAGACAGGGTATATGTTGGAGAAGAAAGACAGGGTATATGTTGAGAAGAAAGACAGGGTATATGTTGGAGGAGAAAGATGGTATATGTTGGAGAAGAAAGACAGGGTATATGTTGGAGGAGAAAGATGGTATATGTTGGAGAAGAAAGACAGGGAATATGTTGAAGGAGAAAGAGGGTATATGTTGGAGAAGAAAGAGGGTATATGTTGGAGGAGAAAGAGGGTATATGTTGGAGAAGAAAGAGGGTATATGTTGGAGGAGCAAGAGGGTATATGTTGATGGAGAAAGAGAGTATATGTTGGAGGAGAAAGACAGGCTATATGTTGGAGGAGAAAGAGGGTATATGTTGATGGAGAAAGAGGGTATATGTTGGAGGAGAAAGACAGGGTATATGTTGGAGGAGAAAGATGGTATATGTTGGAGGAGAAAGAGGGTATATGTTGGAGAAGAAAGACAGGGTATATGTTGGAGGAGAAAGAGGGTATATGTTGGAGGAGAATGAGGGTATATGTTGGAGAAGAATGACAGGGTATATGTTGGAGAAGAAAGACAGGGTATATGCTGGAGGAGAAAGAGGGTATATGTTGGAGAAGAAAGACAGGGTATATGTTGGAGGAGAAAGACAGTGTATATGTTGGAGGAGAAAGAGGGTATATGTTGGAGGAGAAAGGCAGGGTATATGTTGGAGGAGAAAGACAGGGTATATGTTGGAGGAGAAAGATGGTATATGTTGGAGGAGAAAGAGGGTATATGTTGGAGAAGAAAGACAGGGTATATGTTGGAGGAGAAAGAGGGTATATGTTGGAGGAGAATGAGGGTATATGTTGGAGAAGAAAGACAGGGTATATGTTGGAGAAGTAAGACAGGGTATATGTTGGAGAAGAAAGACAGGGTATATGTTGGAGGAGAAAGACAGGGTATATGTTGGAGGAGAAAGAGGGTATATGTTGGAGGAGAAAGGCAGGGTATATGTTGGAGGAGAAAGAGGGTATATGTTGGAGGAGAAAGACAGGGTATATGTTGGAGGAGAAAGAGGGTATATGTTGGAGGAGACAGAGGGTATATGTTGGAGGAGAAAGATTGTATATGTTGGAGGAGAAAGAGAGTGTATATTTTGGAGGAGAAAGACAGGTATTATGTTGAAGGAGAAAGAGGGAATATGTTGGAGGAGAAAGACAGGGTATATGTTGGGTCAGGGTATATGTGTAAAAAGACAGGCTAGTTGGAGAGAAAGGGGTATATGTTGGAGGAGAAAGAGGTGTATATGTTGGAGGAAACCCATATGTTGGAGAAGTAGTGGCCCCAGGGTATATGTTGGAGGAGAAAGAGGGTATATGTTGGAGATATATTTTAAAGAAAGGGTATATGTTGAAGGAGAAAGAGGGTATATGTTGGAGGAGAAAGAGGGTATATGTTGGAGGAGAAAGAGGGTATATGTTGGAGGAGAAAGAGGGTATATGTTGGAGGAGAAAGACAAAGGGTATATGTTGGAGGAGAAAGAGGGTATATGTTGAAGGAGTTGGAAGAGGGTATATGTTGGAGGAGAAAGACAGGGTATATGTTGGAGGAGAAAGAGGGTATATGTTGGAGGAGAAAGAGGGTATATGTTGGAGGAGAAAGAGGGTATATGTTGGAGGAGAAAGAGGGTATATGTTGGAGGAGAAAGAGGGTATATGTTGGAGGAGAAAGACAGGGTATATGTTGGAGGAGAAAGACAGGGTATATGTATATTTTGGAGGAGAAAGACAGGTATATGTTGGAGGAGAAAGACAGGTATATGTTGGAGGAGAAAGACAGGGTATATGTTGGAGGAGAAAGAGGGTATATGTTGGAGGAGAAAGAGGGTATATGTTGGAGGAGAAAGAGGGTATATGTTGGAGGAGAAAGAGGGTATATGTTGGAGGAGAAAGAGGGTATATGTTGGAGGAGGAGAAAGGAGGGTATATGTTGGAGGAGAAAGAGGGTATATGTTGGAGGAGAAAGAGAGGGTATATGTTGGAGGAGAAAGAGATGTTGGAGGAGAAAGACAGGGTATATGTTGGAGGAGAAAGACATGGTTGATATGTTGGAGGAGAAAGAGGGTATATGTTGGAGGAGAAAGACAGGGTATATGTTGGAGGAGAAAGACAGGGTATATGTTGGAGGAGAAAGAGGGTATATGTTGGAGGAGAAAGAGGGTATATGTTGGAGGAGAAAGAGGGTATATGTTGGAGGAGAAAGAGGGTATATGTTGGAGGAGAAAGAGGGTATATGTTGGAGGAGAAAGACAGTGTATATTTTGGAGGAGAAAGACAGGTATTATGTTGAAGGAGAAAGAGGGTATATGTTGGAGGAGAAAGACAGGGTATATGTTGAAGGAGAAAGAGGGTATATGTTGGAGGAGAAAGAGGGTATATATTTGGAGGAGAAAGAGGGTATATGTTGGAGAAGAAAGAGGGTATATGTTGGAGGAGAAAGAGGGTATATGTTGGAGGAGAAAGAGGGTATATGTTGGAGGAGAAAGAGGGTATATGTTGGAGGAGAAAGAGGGTATATGTTGGAGGAGAAGAGAGGGTATATGTTGGAAGGAGTAAGACAGGGTATATGTTGGAGGAGAAAGACATGGTATATGTTGGAGGAGAAAGAGGGTATATGTTGGAGAAAAGAGGGTATATGTTGGAGGAGAAAGACAGTGTATATTTTGGAGGAGAAAGACAGGTATTATGTTGAAGGAGAAAGAGGGTATATGTTGGAGGAGAAAGACAGGGTATATGTTGAAGGAGAAAGAGGGTATATGTTGGAGGAGAAAGAGGGTATATGTTGGAGGAGAAAGAGGGTATATGTTGGAGAAGAAAGAGAGTATATGTTGGAGGAGAAAGAGGGTATATGTTGGAGGAGAAAGAGGGTATATGTTGGAGGAGAAAGAGGGTATATGTTGAAGGAGTAAGACAGGGTATATGTTGGAGGAGAAATACATGGTATATGTTGGAGGAGAAAGAGGGTATATGTTGGAGGAGAAAGAGGGTATATGTTGAAGGAGTAAGACAGGGTATATGTTGGAGGAGAAAGACAGGGTATATGTTGGAGGAGAAAGACAGGGTATATGTTGGAGGAGAAAGACAGTGTATATGTTGGAGGAGAAAGACAGGGTATATGTTGAAGGAGAAAGACAGGGTATATGTTGGAGGAGTAAGACAGGGTATATGTTGGAGGAGAAAGAGGGTATATGTTGGAGGAGAAGAGGGTATATGTTGGAGGAGAAAGATGGTATATGTTGGAGGAGAAAGACAGTTATATTTTGGAGGAGAAAGACAGGTATTATGTTGAAGGAGAAAGAGGGTATATGTTGGAGGAGAAAGACAGGGTATATGTTGAAGGAGAAAGAGGGTATATGTTGGAGGAGAAAGAGGGTATATGTTGGAGGAGAAAGAGGGTATATGTTGGAGAAGAAAGAGGGTATATGTTGGAGGAGAAAGACAGGGTATATGTTGGAGGAGAAAGAGGGTATATGTTGAAGGAGTAAGAGGGTATATGTTGAAGGAGTAAGACAGGGTATATGTTGGAGGAGAAAGACAGGGTATATGTTGGAGGAGAAAGAGGGTATATGTTGAAGGAGTAAGAGGGTATATGTTGAAGGAGTAAGACAGGGTATATGTTGGAGGAGAAAGAGGGTATATGTTGGAGGAGAAAGAGGGTATATGTTGGAGGAGAAAGAGGGTATATGTTGGAGGAGAAAGACAGTGTATATTTTGGAGGAGAAAGAGAGGTATTATGTTGAAGGAGTAAGACAGGGTATATGTTGGAGGAGAAAGACAGGGTATATGTTGAAGGATAAAGAGGGTATATGTTGGAGGAGAAAGAGGGTATATATTGGAGGAGAAAGAGGGTATGTGTTGGAGAAGAAAGAGGGTATATGTTGGAGGAGAAAGAGGGTATATGTTGGAGGAGAAAGAGGGTATATGTTGGAGGAGAAAGAGGGTATATGTTGAAGGAGTAAGACAGGGTATATGTTGGAGGAGAAAGACATGGTATATGTTGGAGGAGAAAGAGGGTATATGTTGGAGGAGAAAGAGGGTATATGTTGGAGGAGAAAGACAGTGTATATTTTGGAGGACAAAGACAGGTATTATGTTGAAGGAGAAAGAGGGTATATGTTGGAGGAGAAAGACAGGGTATATGTTGAAGGATAAAGAGGGTATATGTTGGAGGAGAAAGAGGGTATATGTTGGAGGAGAAAGAGGGTATATGTTGGAGAAGAAAGAGGGTATATGTTGGAGGAGAAAGAGGGTATATGTTGGAGGAGAAAGAGGGTATATGTTGGAGGAGAAAGAGGGTATATGTTGGAGGAGAAAGAGGGTATATGTTGGAGGAGAAAGAGGGTTTATGTTGAAGGAGTAAGACAGGGTATATGTTGGAGGAGAAAGACATGGTATATGTTGGAGGAGAAAGAGGGTATATGTTGGAGGAGAAAGACAGTGTATATTTTGGAGGAGAAAGACAGGTATTATGTTGAAGTAGGAAGAGGGTATATGTTGGAGGAGAAAGAGGGTATATGTTGGAGGAGAAAGAGGGTATATGTTGGAGGAGAAAGAGGGTATATGTTGGAGGAGAAAGACAGGGTATATGTTGGAGGAGTAAGACAGGGTATATGTTGGAGGTGAAATACATGGTATATGTTGGAGGAGAAAGAGGGTATATGTTGGAGGAGAAAGAGGGTATATGTTGGAGGAGAAAGAGGGTATATGTTGAAGGAGTAAGACAGGGTATATGTTGGAGGAGAAAGACAGGGTATATGTTGGAGGAGAAAGACAGGGTATATGTTGGAGGAGAAAGACAGTGTATATGTTGGAGGAGAAAGACAGGGTATATGTTGAAGGAGAAAGACAGGGTATATGTTGGAGGAGTAAGACAGGGTATATGTTGGAGGAGAAAGAGGGTATATGTTGAAGGAGAAAGAGGGTATATGTTGATGGAGAAAGAGGGTATATGTTGGAGGAGAAAGACAGGGTATATGTATATAAATGAAGGAACAAGGAAAACAGAGAAAAAAAGACAGAGCAAGAAAGATGGAGAGACAAGTACTCCAAAGTTAACAGCCCCTACCTGCACCCCCAGGATACCAAATATGATGAAGAAAGCACAGCAGATAAGGACAATGTTTCCTATAGGTTTCAGAGACGTTATTAGGGTCTCCACTACCAGCTTCAGACCTGGGGCTCGACTGATAACCCTGTAGAAAGAGAAACAGAGAGAGAGCAGGAGAGGGATCGAGCGAGAGAGATTAAGGGAGAGAGAGGAGGGGGTGCAGTGTGTCTGTAGTATGTCCTCCCTACATAAGGGGTGCAGTGTGTCTGTAGTATGTCCTCCCTACCTGAGGGGGTGCAGTGTGCCTGTAGTGTGTCCTCCGACATGAGGGGGCGCAGTGTGTCTGTAGTATGTCCTCCCTACATGAGGGCAGTGTGTCTGTAGTATGTCCTCCCTACATGAGGGATGCAGTGTGTCTGTAGTGTGTTCTCCCTACCTGAGTGGGTGCAGTGTGTCTGTAGTATGTCCTCCCTACATAAGGGGTGCAGTGTGTCTGTAGTATGTCCTCCCTACATGAGGGGGTGCAGTGTGTCTGTAGTATGTCCTCCCTACCTGAGGGGGTGCAGTGTGTCTGTAGTATGTTCTCCCTACATGAGGGAGTGCAGTATGTCTGTAGTATGTCCTCCCTACATGAGGGGATGCAGTGTGTCTGTGGTATGTCCCCCCTACATGAGGGCAGTGTGTCTGTAGTATGTCCTCCCTACGTGAGGAGGTGCAGTGTGTCTGTAGTATGTCCTCCCTACATGAGGGCAGTGTGTCTGTAGTATGTCCGTCCTACCTGAGGGGGTGCAGTGTGTCTGTAGTATGTCCTCCCTACATGAGAGGGTGCAGTGTGTCTGTAGTATGTCCTCCCTACATCTGGGCAGTGTGTCTGTAGTACGTCCTCCCTACATGAGGGCAGTGTGTCTGTAGTATGTCCTCCCTACATCTGGGCAGTGTGTCTGTAGTACTTCCTCCCTACATGAGGGCAGTGTGTCTGTAGTATGTCCTCCCTACCTGAGGGGATGCAGTGTGTCTGTAGTATGTCCTTCCTTCTTGAGGGAATGCAGTGTGTCTGTAGTATGTCCTCCCTACATGAGGGGGTGCAGTGTGTCTGTAGTATGTCCTCCCTACATGAGGGGGTGCAGTGTGTCTGTAGTGTGTCCTCCCTACATGAGGGCTGTAGTATGTCCTCCCTACGTGAGGAGGTGCAGTGTGTCTGTAGTATGTCCTCCCTACATGAGGGCAGTGTGTCTGTAGTATGTCCTCCCTACCTGAGGGGGTGCAGTGTGTCTGTAGTATGTCCTCCCTACATGAGAGGGTGCAGTGTGTCTGTAGTATGTCCTCCCTACCTGAGGAGGTGCAGTGTGTCTGTAGTATGTCCTCCCTACATGAGAGCAGTGTGTCTGTAGTGTGTCCTCCCTACATGAGGGGGTGCAGTGTGTCTGTAGTATGTCCTCCCTACATGAGGGCAGCGTGTCTGTGGTATGTCCTCCCTACATGAGGGGGTGCAGTGTGTCTGTAGTATGTCCTCCCTACATGAGGGAGTGCAGTGTGTCTGTAGTATGTCCTCCCTGCATGAGGGGGTGCAGTGTGTCTGTAGTATGTCTTCCCTACATGAGGGGGTGCAGTGTGTCTGTAGTATGTCCTCCCTACATGAGGGCAGTGTGTCTGTGGTATGTCCTCCCTACATGAGGGGGTGCAGTGTGTCTGTAGTATGTCCTCCCTACATGAGGAGGTGCAGTGTGTCTGTGGTATGTCCTCCCTACATGTCCTCCCTACATGAGGGGGTGCAGTGTGTCTGTAGTATGTCCTCCCTACATGAGGGGGTGCAGTTTGTCTGTAGTATGTCCTACCTATCTGAAGGGGTGCAGTGTGTCTGTAGTATGTCCTGCCTACCTGAGGGGGCGCAGTGTGCGGAGCAATCTGAGAACCCTCAGCACCCCCAGAATCTTAGCCCCCACCCGCCATTGACACCACAATGTCAATCAACGACACAAAGACCAGGAAGCCGTCCAACACGTTCCAGCTGCTTTTCAGATATGCCTGTTCCCCTATATACAGGCCCATAGACACCACCTATAGGGAGGGGGAGGGAGATAGAGAGGGCAGGAGGGGGAGATAGGTTGTGAGTGAGGTATGTTATCAATAGGTACACCCGGTGACCTATATACAGTGCCTTGCGAAAGTATTCGGCCCCCTTGAACTTTGCGACCTTTTGCCACATTTCAGGCTTCAAACATAAAGATATAAAACTGTATTTTTTTGTGAAGAATCAACAACAAGTGGGACACAATCATGAAGTATAACGACATTTATTAGATATTTCAAACTTCTTTAACAAATCAAAAACTGAAAAATTGGGCGTGCAAAATTATACAGTTTTATATCTTTGTGTTTGAAGCCTGAAATGTGGCAAAAGGTCGCAAAGTTCAAGGGGGCCGAATACTTTCGCAAGGCACTGTACAATCCCATAGTATAGGAAGAATTGAAAATGCCAGAATTACATTGTATAAAGTTGGTACAATTACAGAATTATTTTTGTTGCAAAAGAGAGCAAAAGTCATGCATCATGTCAATGGGAGAGTTGTGCTGAAGTTCACGAGTTCCGAGTTCCCCTTCACCCATATCTCAGGTTAGGAGACTAGTCCCAGATTGACTAGAGGTCTCAGACACATTACATGGTGCATGAGAAAGGGAGATAATGAAAGATACGAGAAGAGAAACAGAGGGAGGTAGAGAGGGAGAGAGACAGAGAGGGAGAGAGGGAGAGAGAGAGTTTTTTTTTAGTTTTTATAAAACCTTTACTTTTTACTCAAGTGTTAACATAAATAATGACACACTGCCTTTTCGGAAATGAAACAACAAAAGTAATTCCTAAACAAACAAAAAAATAAAAAAAAATAAAAAAATAAAAAATACATAACATATACATTCAACTTATTTCATCAGCAAAAAATAATTTCCCCTCCTCTACAAAACAAAGTGCTCCTTCGTAGGCCCACTTCTCCTCAAATAATAGGAGATCTTTTACAGCTGAAAAGAACTCAAAATCTACTTTTATTCTTGCTTTCACTAATCCTTTAAAAACACATCTTACATCCTGCCCATATCCCGTTTCTATCTTATGTTTCCTACTCAGAAAAATTGACATCTTAGCTTGTCCCAAAATAACATTTTACATTTGACATTTTCTTTTCTGTTGTCTACTATATTGAAACCCCAAAATAAAAACAGTGTTATTGAAAAACTCCCCTACAGCTTTAAACAAAGATTGCAGCATTTCCAATAGAGGTTTTATCCTCTCACACTCCATAAAACAGTGAAAAATGGTTTCTCTTATATTACAAAAAGGACATCCATCTCTAACATCTGAGTTAATAACAGATACAAAAGCATTAACTGCAATGATGCCATGTAAAACCCTCCATTGCATATCACCAGTCCCCTTTTGTAACGGTGGCTTGTACAGTGCTCTCCATGCTGGCTTTACCTTGTCATCAATGCCCAATTTTACCCTCCATGGAGTGTCTTTTCTATTTTTCAATTTATCTTTATTCAACACCTTGACACACCCCCTATACAAGTCCTTCCCATTCACCTCATCCAAACCCACCTCCTCCAACCCTCTCAAATCCAACAATAACGCCTTTCTTTCTGACTCTGGGATATTTGGTCCCTCGTCATGGAAATGACACGTCTTCACCTTGTACCTTCTTCTTGTGGCTACTAACCCCATTCTTCTGCTGACAGAGCCTTCCTGCAGCTCCCCAGCATTTGTCCGACAATCCTTTCCGACCTCATCCCCAAATGTTCTGCCACCCGTCTTCCATCCATTAAGGCGGGCCCAGCCATGGCCATGAACTGTTTTAAGGTGATGATTTTCCCCTTCACCAGAATCTTGGAGAAATGTGGAACAGCTGCAGTTGTACAATCCAGTCTTGCCCCATACACCAGAGGTTCCTCCAACAGCCAATGCACTGACTCCGCTGAAGTTCGTCTGGACACCTTCATTATGCTCCACACTCTGAGAAGGCCTCTGTAAAACGGAGGTACTCCCTCCCTAGAAATCTGGCTATTATCAACCAGAAATAAAGCCCTCTTTAAACCTAATCCTCCAACCCGCTGTAATATGAGACCTGCCACCCCTCTCCACACCACATTCTCCGTTCCATAAGCAACCTTTGAATAAACTGAAACCGGAAAGCAGCAGCCCTACTAGCAAGATGTACAAGACCTTGTCCCCCCTCCTCTTTTGACAAATACAAAACACTTTGTGGAACCCAGTGATATTTATCCCAAAAGAAATCCACAATAATTGCCTGTATCTTAGCCAGAAGGCCAGATGGTGGTTCTAAAACTGACAACCGATGCCACAGTGCAGAGGCAATCACATTGTTAACTATAATAGTGCGCCCCCTATATGACATACGAGATAATAACCAACGCCATCTCCTCATCCTCCCATCTCCTCATCCTCCCTTCCACCATTTCAACCAACCCATTCCAATTTTTTTCCATAGTCCCCTCATCTCCTAGGTACACTCCAAGATACTTAAAACCTCCCTTACACTATTCTAGCCCCCCTGGCAAAGCCATGATCCCTCCAGACCATTCTCCAATCTGTAAAGCACAACTCTTTTCCCAATTTACCTTTGCAGAGGATATTCCCCTAAAACGATCAACCATTAGACTCAAGCTATCCACCTCTGCTTGATTTTTCACTAGCACAACTACATCATCAGCATAGGCTAAGAGACGAATAGGAGGAATATCCTCTGAAAGGCACACCCCTGCAATGCGACTTCTAATGCTATTTAGTAGTGGCTCTATAGCAATGGCATATAACATTCCTGACAAAGAACATCCCTGCCTAATACCTCTACACACTTTAAAAGGAGCACTCAAACCACCGTTAACTTTCAATACACTTTCAATGTCACCATATATCACCTTTATCGTGGCAATAAAACCAGAGCTGAACCTAAACGCCTCAAACGTGTGCCATAAATATTGATGTTCAACTCGGTCAAATGCCTTTTCCTGATCAATTGAAATTAGACCAGCATCCAACCCAATAGCCCTAGAGACGTCCAAAAAATCACGAATCAGAGAAATGTTATCCCCTATCTGCCTGCCAGGAACACAGTAGGACTGATCCGTATGTATGATTTGCCCCATCACCTCCCTCAGCCTGTTGGACAAAGCCTTTGACAATATCTTATAATCAGTGCACAATAAAGCCACCGGCCTCCAGTTCTTCACCTCCCTCGGGTCACCATTTTTGGGCAGTAGGGTGAGGACAGCCCTTCTGCAGCTTATTGGTAGTAACCCTCCGGTTAAACTATCATTAGCTACTTCTAACCAATCTTCTCCCAACATAGCCCAAAAAGACTTAAAAAAGTCAACGGGAAGCCCATCAATGCCTGGTGCCCTTCCATTTTCCATGACTTTTAATGCAGTGTATAAATCCTGCAAAGACAATGGTTGCTCAAGCTCAACCTGAGCTTCTGCAGCTACCTTTGGGAGCCCATCAAAGAACTGCTGTGTCACTGTTTTATCTTCTTTGTACTCACACTTGTAGAGCTCAGCATAGAACTCTACTGCCCTCTTTCTAATTTCACTAGGGCTAGTGAGTTCTTGTCCAACAGCTGATTTGAGACAATGAATAATTTTTCTTTGTCCATTCTTTTTCTCTAAACCAAAGAAAAATTTGAATGAGGCATCCATTTCAGATATTCCCTGAAACTTACTTCTCACCAATGCCCCCTGTGCTCTGATACCCAGCAGGTCTGCCAATGCAGCCTTTCTCCTCTTGAGGGCCTGAGTATGGGCTCGATCTCCTGTGGTCTCAACCAACGTCATGAGTTCCACTATTTCAATCTCTAGGGCTTTCATTGATCTGGTGATATCCTTGGTGACATTCCTCGTGTATTGATTACAGAATTGTTGAATCTGGATTTTCCCTATATCCCACGACTGTTGAAGGGATACAAAACTGGCCTTTTGAGACCTCCACCTCTCCCAGAAAAAACTGAAACAGTTCCTGAAGTGAGCATCACTCAATAAAGTTATATTAAAATGCCAGTATGCGCTTTTGGGTTTTACATCGTTAATGAACACCACCTCTGTTATTAAACAATGATCAGAAAATCCCACTGGGGTTATCACACTTGATTTACAGACCTGAGATTGATGCTCAAAAACATAAAACCTATCTAACCTGGCCATAGAGATGATGTTCTCTCTCACATGCGCCCAGGTGTACTGCCTTGTTCCTCCATTTTGACTCCGCCAAATATCACACAGTTCATTTGTTACAATGAGGCGTTTTAAAAACGTCCTTGAGGTTATATGAGGTTCTTGGTGATTTCTATCTAAATCGCTAACTGTGCAGTTAAAATCCCCAGCAATAAATAAATAATCTTCTTTGTTACATTTCTCAATGGTATTTGATAATGTCTCTAAAAAACATCCCCTCTCAACTGTCACCACTGGGGCATATACATTTATCAGGCACATAGTGATGTTTTCATACCTTGCTCTAACTTTTAATAACCTCCCCTCAACTACCTCTTCAACCTCATATGACAAAGGCAAAAACCCTTTTGAGAACAAGATAGCCACACCCCCACTTTTTGAGTTTTTATGACTACACACCACTGTCCCCCCCCACTCCTGTTGCCACATAACTTCATTTTCCAAATTACTATGCGTTTCTTGTAGAAAAATGATGTCACTTCCCTTTCCCCTAATTAACTCATACACCATGGCTCTTTTTAACATCTCTTGCCCCATTTACCTGATGGGGCTCGGGGAAATACTGCCCCCTTTGGATGAATTGTGTGCCCAAAGTAAACTTAAAAAGAAACTGTTAAAAATGGCTAATATATGCATATAATAATAATTATTGAATAGAAAACACTCTAAAGCTTCTAAAACCGTTCGAATTATGTCTGTATGTAAAGCAGAACTCACAGGGCAGCCATTCTCCCAAACTCTCTCTCTCTCCTAAGAAAGTTGCTCCAACTTTGACGTCATCGCCCCCACCCTTCCCAACCAGCTATGGATCTGGGAACAGTTTCTATTTCTTCAGCGCACTCTCGTCTTTCAATGAGACGTGGAACGGAGAAAATAGCACGAGCTTTGACTGCTTGGCGGGCAAAATACTGAGGTGTCACGAGTTTTCAGGTGCGCGCTCTGTGAAAAGGGTCTTTTTTTCCCAGCTTGGCTGAAGAGAGTTCGTTATGTTTGATTTAATCGCCAATTGTTTTGTACGTTAAAAACATCCTAAAGCATCCTTGACCAGTTTAGTCGACATATAATATGTAAATTTGAAGTTTTGATGCGCAATTTTCGTGATCAGAAGTCCTTTTTGGGGTAATTCACCTGAAGATGTTTGCTTTTGCTAATACAAAGACACACCAACAGCAACCAAACGTTATATTAGGTAAGTATAACTCCTTCCACGACATTCTTGTCGAAGACCATCAAAGGTAAGGGAATATTTATGTTATAAAATTGTATTTTTGTCGAATCCAACATAGTAGAGAAATAATGCTAATGGCTGAGCGCCGTCTCAGATTATTGAATAGTGAACGAATTCTGTAACGTTAAAAATAAATGTAACACAGCGTTTGCATTAAGAAGAAGTGTATCTTTCTAAATATATGTAGAACATGTATATTTAGTCAAAGTTTATGATGTTTATTGCTGTTATCTGGCGTTAGCTACTGGAGATATTTATAATTCCTCCGGTCATTTCTGCTGCATTTTTTGAACATGGCTCAATGTAAATGGAGATTTATGGATATAAATTGCATATTATTGAAAAAAACATAAATGTACTGTGTAACATGTGCTATTACTGTCATCTGATGAAGATTTTCAAAAGGTTAGTGAATTATTTTTCTTTTAATCCTGCGTTTGTGATTGTGCTATTTTGCATAGCCATGTGGCTACATATTGTATGTTTTCCTAGTGGTGGTTTAACATAAATATGTGCTATGTTTTCGCTGTAAATCATTTTAGAATTCTGACATGCTGGGTAGATGAACAAGGTGTTTATCTTTCATTTAAGCTATTGGACTTGTTAATGTGTGGAGGTTAAATATTTTTAAGAATATCTTTGCTTTCCCTGCGCCACCGTTTGGGCTGAAGGGGGGGGGGGGTGTTCCTAGTTGGGAACCTGTAGCCCCATCAGAAGAAATCTTAAAACTGCTCATGGATGAAAAAAATATACAGAGGAAGATACAGCCACCACATCTCTTTACAGAGTTAAAGCTGCAACTGAACTCTTTCATTTTCTTTAGAATTTACATCACTTATCACTCTCGAGACCACTTTCTTGAGTCTAGCAATTTCAGGGCTTTTCAAACTCCCCCCTGTAATTTTTGACATCAGAAACTTTGCTGATTCAATAAACAATTCACATTCAGGGAAAAAATCAGTTACATTGTAATCCTGCATATATTTCTTCCCTTTTGTCAACTTCAGAAAATGACGTATTTTCTCGATCCCATACCTCCCTTCCACCCCATTTATCTCACTATATTGTTGTTACGCGTCAGATGACTCACTCTCGCTATCCTCCCCAGAAGAATACTCCACCATCTCTACAACTTGTTCATCTTCAACTGATTTATCAATCTCTACCTTTCTCTTAGAATTAGACCCTTCACCACCCCTTAAATTCTTCCTTTTACTCCTCGGTATTTTGAAAACATCCGCTTCTTTTTCCGTTATTTCAATCTCCTCTTGACTTCCAATTTCATTTTCCAGCACCACCTCAGCGACGGCAGTCGCAATCTCACCTACTGTTCCCCTCCCTCTTTGTTCTGATCTACCACAATTGCCCCCGTATCCACAATGCCTTCCTCTCCTACTTTTCCAACCACATCTGCCCACCTTCTCTCTTCCCCTGCACCCTTAGTATGTTCATCCCTTCGCGGTGGTGCGTAAGTTGCACCCGCACTAGAGCTACTACCAGGCTCAGCGCGCTCATTCTCGGGACAACTACGCACCAAATGCCCCTCTCTTCCACAGCCAAAGCATTTCATTGATTCAGTAGATGCATAGAAGACATAATCAAATCCATCAATCTTAAAGTTGAACGCTAAATTCAGTTCATCTACTTCCTTTTTTTAAAATCATATGCACTTGTCTCCTATGAGACACGACATGTTTCAACAACGGAGATTTGCATCCAAAAAGAACCTTCTTTATTGTAGATACGATTTGACCATGGCGAGATAACTCTCGCTCCAACACTTCATCTCTAACAAATGGTGGCACGTTAGAAAGTATAACTTTCTTCGCCGGATTCATAAGCGGAAATACCGGCGGCGTCTGTGTCTCCCGCAACACAACACCCCTCTCAACTATCTTATTCACCTTTTCAATTGAATCTAAGAATATCACTACAGCGCTATTCATCCTTGAGGCTGATTTGATGCTATCATACCCAATGATAGCACCCACAGCCAAGCTACATTCTTCCACTGAACACCCGGCCGAGGCAGGAATCTTTACTCCATGCCTCCGACTAAGTTTTTCAAACTCTACACTTCCGCGAGTGGCCATTGCAACCAGCCCCACCCGCTGGTTGTGCCCTCGCGAAAAACCAACCACAAAGATCCCACCACCCCTATACGTGCTTAGTGATAGTTAAACAAGATACCCTTAAAACAACTAAACTAATCAATATATATATATATATATATACATACCAAAACCCAATAGAGTGAAAAGAAATTCCATTCGCTCTCACAATCACTCCTGCTTGACGACTCACTCCCAGCATGCACTCCGACGAGAGAGAGAGAGAGAGAAAGTCAGAGAGAGGGAGAGTCAGAGAGAGAGAGAGTCAGAGAGACAGAGAGGGAGAGAGAGTCAGAGAGAGAGAGAGTCAGAGAGAGAGAGAGTCAGAGAGAGAGAGAGTCAGAGAGACAGAGAGGGAGAGAGGGAGAGAGACAGAGAGGGAGAGAGAGAGTGTCAAAGAGAGAGAGAGAGTCAGAGAGAGAGAGAGTCAGAGAGAGAGAGAGAGAGTCAGAGAGAGAGTCAGAGAGAGAGAGTCAGAGAGACAGAGAGAGGTAGAGAGGGAGAGAGGGAGAGAGAGAGAGTCAGAGAGAGAGAGTCAGAGAGACAGAGAGAGATCGGGACAGAGAGAGAGAGGGAGGAACATAAATTTCAACATACCAATTAGGATTTGGCTAAAAATACTTGAATCAGTCATAGAGCCCATTGCCCTTTATGGTTGTGAGGTCTGGGGTCCGCTCACCAACCAAGACTTTACAAAATGGGACAAACACCAAATTGAGACTCTGCACGCAGAATTCTGCAAAAATATCCTCCGTGTACAACGTAGAACACCAAATAATGCATGCAGAGCAGAATTAGGCCGATACCCACTAATTATCAAAATCCAGAAAAGAGCTGTTAAATTCTATAACCACCTAAAAGGAAGCGATTCCCAAACCTTCCACAACAAAGCCATCACCTACAGAGAGATGAACCTGGAGAAGAGTCCCTAAGCAAGCTGGTCCTGGGGCTCTGTTCACAAACACACCCTACAGAGCCCCATGACAGCAGCACAATTAGACTCAACCAAATCACGAGAAAACAAAAAGATAATTACTTGACACATTGGAAAGAATTAACAAAAAACAGAGCAAACTAGAATGCTATTTGGCCCTACACAGAGAGTACACAGCGGCAGAATACCTGACCACTGTGACTGACCCAAAATTAAGGAAAGCTTTGACTATGTACAGACTCAGCGAGCATAGCCTTGCTATTGAGAAAGGCCGCCGTAGGCAGACATGGCTCTCAAGAGAAGACAGGCTATGTGCTCACTGCCCACAAAATGAGGTGGAAACTGAGCTGCACTTCCTAACCTCCTGCCCAATGTATGACCATATTAGAGAGACATATTTCCCTCAGATTACACAGATCCACAAAGAATTCGAAAACAAATCCAATTTTGAAAAACTCCCATATCTACTGGGTGAAATTCCACAGTGTGCCATCAGAGCAGCAAGATTTGTGACCTGTTGCCACAAGAAAAGGGCAACCACTGAGGAACAAACACCATTGTAAATACAACCCATATCTATGCTTATTTATTTTATCTTGTGTCCTTTACCATTTGTACCTTGTAAAAACACTGTATATATATATATATATATATATATATATATATATATATATATATATATATATATATATATATATATATATATATGACATTTGTAATGTCTTTATTGTTTTCAAACTTCTGTATGTGTGATGTCTACTGTTAATTTTTATTGTTTACCTTACTTGCTTTGGCAATGTTAACACATGTTTCCCATGCCAATAAAGCCCCTTGAATTGAATTGAATTGAATTGAATTGAGAGAGAGGAGTTAGATAAAGGATTTTTGTCAGGAACACATACTGGATTCTACCCTCTACAACATAACCCCCACTTCAAATCAAAACTTAAAACCTACAACCTGATTTTGGACGGAATTACGGAATCACCTGGAAGGTTCACAACTACCAAGATTTATTACCCTATACAGCAAATTCTCTGGAAAACAACAGAAACCTGAAAACACCATCCAACCTGGAACTGAGTGAGTAATGTCTAGTCTGAAACTATATTTTATCTCCAAAAGCCAAGAAGAAAAATACACAACATTACTTTATAAGGACTGAATTCTAACATAATTCTGCCAAGCTTGATATAGCTTCAACTAGCACTGACATGTCAAGTGAGAGGTGTCAAAGCCCATTAGCCCAACAATGGCAGGAGAGTCACACAGTCTACCCCAACCAAATGGAGAGGCCTTAGAAGCTCCCTCCCGCTGTTCAGAGGTAATTAAAATACAGTACCCTGTGCATTGCAAGAATGATAAAGCAAGAAAAGACTACAAAATGAAGCTCCTCATGGAAAATCAAGAGACACTTTTTGCTGACTATTACAAAAATGGGAACATCAGCAACCTTATCTTCCACACAAACCATCCACTGGCATGGCACAGTGCTATATTAGCACACTACCCCTTTGTTAAGAGAGGGGGGGTTAACGAGGGGTGGAAACTCAGAATACTTGATAACGAGGACACTGAGTCAGGTGATATAAATATCTATAAGTCCGGAACAGTAATGGTACAGGGTAACCCCAAACAGTTTCAGTTGGACTTTCACCTAATCAAAGAATTAGCCCAGCAGGAGAAGCTCTCCCTTGATAAAGATACCACCACCCCGAGCGGGTCAGACCAGACCTCTTCATTATGTAACCCCACAGACGAGCAACCCCCAGCGGAGAGTCAACCTCCCAGCACAGATTACCACTCCCTCATTGAAATGAAGGACAAATTCACCCAGCTGGAGGTAAGGCAGGTGGAGCTGGAACAGCAGGTGATTACACTTCAGTCAGACAACAGTCCAGCACAACAACACCCCCTTAACCAGACCTATGCCCCCCTAGGCACAACTATGACAACATAACCAACAAAACGGGTCACAACTCCTGCAGCTCTGTCGCACGCTGGGTATGTACGTACATCAATGGTAGGCTTCAAGGGACTCCTATGGTAGGTACACCTATAGCTCATCTCTTGGCAGTAGTACTGTAGACTACTTTATCACTGACCTCAACCCAGAGTCTCTCAGAGCGTTCACAGTCAGCCCACTGACACCCCTATCAGACCACAGCAAAATCACAGTCTACTTAAACAGAGCAATACTCAATCATGAGGTATCAAAGCCAAAGGAACTGAGTAACATTAAGAAATGCTATAGATGGAAGGAATGCCGTTTGGAAACCTACCAAAAAACAATTAGGCAACAACAAAGTCAATCCCTTTTAGACAATTTCCTGGGTAAAACGTTCCACTGTAATAGTGAAGGTGTAAACTTGGCAGTAGAAAATCTTAACAGTATATTTGACCTCTCAGCTTCCCTATCAAACCTAAAAATCTCAAATAGAAAACTGAAGAAAATTAACAACATTGACAAATGGTTTGATGAAGAATGCAAAAATCTAAGAAAGAAATTGAGAAACCTGTTCAATCAAAAACATAGAGACCCGGAAAACCTGAGTCTACGCCTTCACTATGGTGAATCACTAAAACAATACAGAAATACACTGCGGAAAAAGAAGGAACAGCATGTCAGAAATCAGCTCAATGTAATTGAAGAATCCATAGACTCTAACCACTTCTGGGAAAATTGGAAAACACTAAACAAACAACAACACGAAGAATTATCTATCCAAAATGGAGATGTATGGGTAAACCACTTCTCCAATCTTTTTGGCTCTATAACAAAAAATAAAGAGCAAAAACATATACATGATCAAATACAGATCTTAGAATCAACTATTAAAGACTACCAGAACTCACTGGATTCTCCAATTACATTGAATGAGTTACAGGACAAAATAAAAACCCTCCAACCCAAAAAGGCCTGTGGTGTTGATGGTATCCTCAATGAAATGATCAAATATACAGACAACAAATTCCAATTGGCTATACTAAAACTCTTTAACATCATCCTTAGCTCTGGCATCTTCCCCAATATTTGGAACCAGGGACTGATCACCCCAATCCACAAAAGTGAAGACAAATTTGACCCCAATAACTACCGTGGAATATGCGTCAACAGTAACCTTGGGAAAATCCTCTGCATCATCATTAACAGCAGACTCGTAGACTTCCTCAATGAAAACAATGTACTGAGCAAATGTCAAATTGGCTTTTTACCAAATTGCCATACAACAGACCATGTATTCACCCTGCACACCCTAATTGACAACCAAACAAACCAAAACAAAGGCAAAGTCTTCTCATGCTTTGTTGATTTCAAAAAAGCCTTAGACTCAATTTGGCATGAGGGTCTGCTATACAAACTGATGGAAAGTGGTGTTGGGGGTAAAACATACAACATTGTAAAATCCATGTACACAAACAACAAGTGTGCGGTTAAAATAGGCAAAAAACACACACATTTCTTCACACAGGGTCGTGGGGTGAGACAGGGATGCAGCGTAAGCCCCACCCTCTTCAACATATATATCAACGAATTGGCGCGGGCACTAGAAAATTCTGCGGCACCCGGCCTCACCCTACTAGAATCCGAAGTCAAATGTCTGCTGTTTGCTGATGATCTGGTGCTTCTGTCACCAACCAAGGAGGGCCTAAGCAGCACCTAGATCTTATGCACAGATTCTGTCAGACCTGGGCCCTAACAGTAAATCTCAGTAAGACCAAAATAATGGTGTTCCAAAAAAGGTCCAGTCACCAGGACCACAAATATAAATTCCATCTAGACACTGTTGCCCTAGAGAACACAAAAAACTATACATACCTTGGCCTAAACATCAGTGCCACAGGTAACTTCCACAAAGCTGTGAACGATCTGAGAGACAAGGCAAGAAGGGCATTCTATGCCATCAAAAGGAATATAAATTTCAACATACCAATTAGGATTTGGCTAAAAATACTTGAATCAATCATAGAGCCCATTGCCCTTTATGGTTGTGAGGTCTGGGGTCCGCTCACCAACCAAGACTTCACAAAATGGGAAAAACACCAAATTGAGACTCTGCACGCAGAATTCTGCAAAAATA
>NW_027008357.1:30000-42500 GCF_036934945.1 Oncorhynchus masou masou | reverse complement strand
TAGAACAACACATTTCACTGCACCTATCTGGTGTATGTGACAATAAATATATATATATTATTACAGGCTATCTAGAGTAAGCGTATATCAATGGCCTGGGGAGAGGCTGGCTGGCTGACTGACTGACTGGCTGGCTGGCTGACTGACGGACAGACAGGGGTAATATGATCAGGCCTAAACGCAGAGGAAGAGACAGAGACGTGAGGTGGTGTGTTCCACTCAGCCAGGGGCCTGACAAGGCCGTTGCTCCTCTGGTAGATTGGTCAATAATTGATTTGTTTGCATAATTGATGCCCCCTCTTGTGCCAGAACCCTCCACGGAGAACAGAACAGAGGAATAGAGGGAGAGAGAGGGGAGGAGAGAGAGTGTGGAATATAATGAGAGAGAGAGAGAGGAAGGGAGAAAGAGAGAGAGAGAAAGGGAGGGATAGAGAGACGCGGTGAAAGAGATTGACGGCAACTGAAAGATTGATGGCGAATTAATGTCATTGCTTAATTGCTTGTCTTGAGTTCAATGTAGAGACTTCCAGGGAGAAAAGAGGGAGAGCTTGAGGGAGGGAGGGGATAAAAAAAATATTGGCACCGTTGATAGCCCATCCAACTACCTCATCCCCATACTGTCATTTATTTTTGCTCCTTTGCACCCCAGTATCTCTACATGCACATTTATCTCTGCACATCTATCACTCCAGTGTTTAATTGCTAAAATGTCATTATTTTGCCACTACGGCCTATTTATTGCCTTATCTCCCTTATCTTACCTTATTTGCACACACTGTATATATACTTTTTTTTCTATTGTGTTATTGACTGTATGTTTGTTTATCCCATGTGTAACTCTGTGTTGTTGTTTGTGTCGCACTGCTTTGCTTTATCTTGGCCAGGTCGCAGTTGTAAATGAGAACTTGTTCTCAACTGGCCTACCTGGTTAAATAAAGGTGAAATAAATACAAAATAAATAAAGATGAGCAAAAAATACAACAAATACTGAGCTATATTCTGTGAATCTTTATAGAAAATGATATTATTTTATATTAATAGCTCAGAGAAAAACATTTAGCTAAACAAGTACTGTAATAAAAAAAATGTCCCAAAGATACATGTCAAAATGATTGGCACCACTGTTTTCAGGGCTTCAGCACCCTCCCCTTGCGAGGATAATGGCACTGAGCCTGTTTCTAGAATGCTTTATGAGATTGGAGAACACATCGGGAGGGATCGATCTTAGACCATTCCTCCATATCGAATCTTTCTTTCCAGATCCTTGATATTCTTCGGTCTGCGCTCATGGACGGCCCTCTTTAATTCAAACCACAGGTTTTCAATGAGGTTTTTGCAAAAATGTCCTAGATGAACTTAACAAGGACGCAGAATAGCCCCATAACATCAAAGATCCACCACCATATTTTACAGTAGGAATTAGGTTATTTTCTGCATATGAAGAGTTTATTTCCAAAACGCTATAAATCCATACATTTTTCACGTGTGTGTAAAATATTACTGTCCTCCTTTAAATTCATAGATTTTAGATGTGTATTACAACTGGTTTTGTTGTGAAACTATAGATCCATTGTTTAGCAGGAATGGAATGTTCTTATCCTGTATATTTAACATATAAATTCAACACGTCATAAATATAGCCTCATGCTATAATGTTTGGTTAGAAATAGGCCTCATTCCAAATGTCACCATATTCCCTATATAGTGTACTACTTTTGACCAGGGCCCAGATCTTATATTACTGCGTTGATTCATTTGATGTCACAAATGTATCATCTGTACAGTTATTTACAAAAAACTGACATTATTTGTCCCATTTGACTGTGTAAAACCTTGCAGTGCTACTTTTTTCTCTGCGAGTGAGATGGATATATCTAATTTTGCACCGAATTATGTGTGTTTGTCTCTCTGTAATGAAAGCATATAGTGATAGGTTTCAAACAAATACATGTCTGTCATTTAACAACCCCATGCAATGATTAGATGGAGAAAAAACACACCAATCTCTTTAGTAAGTTCTTTAAAAAAATGGATATATAGCGTTTTAGAATGAAACTCATATGCATCCTTCCTTCGGGGCCAAACCCACCACTGGTGTGATAGAGCCAAAGAGCTCTATTTTCATGTCATCTGGCATAGCACCTGGTTTCAATCCAAGTGCCAATGCCGTTTAGAAAACTCCAGGCATTTACATTTGTTGGTTGTTCTCAATAAAGGCTTTTTTCATGGCAGCCCTTCCAAATAGCCTGTTGGCTTGGAGGTGATGTCTAATTGTAGATTTTGGAGACTTGGTGACCCCAAAATGAACAAGTTCTGCAATTCTCTAACTGTGTCCCTTGGACATTCATTTAGCCTTCCTTCCTCAATGTGCGAACCGTCTTCCTCAATGTGCGTGGGGGGCCAAGATACTTGGGCCTCTGCCAGGCAAGTTTCCACAAATGTAAGTTCTTTGCCTTTCCCCATGGAGATTCAAGTTTCAAGTCAACAACCACTTGTTTATTTGCAACGTTCACAGGATACCACAGGTGAAAAGCAGTACAGGGACAATCTTACTGGCAAGCTCTTTCCCAACAGTGCAGTAATAAAGTAATACAAAAAGAGATACGAGGTAAGATAAAGTAATACCAGGATGCAAGTCTACAGCGCATTCAGAAAGAATCCAGACCCCTTGACTTTTTCCACATTTTGTTACTTTACAGCCTTGTTCTAAAATGGGTTAAATCATTTTTCCCCCTCATCAATCTACACACAATACCCCATAATGACAAAGTGAAAACAGTTTTTTAGACATTTTTGCAAATGTATTAAAAATTGTAAAAACCAGAAATACCTTATTTAAATAAGTATTCAGAACCTTTGATATGAGCCTCGAAATTGAGATCAGGTGCATCATGTTTCCATTGATTATCCTTGAGATGTTTCTACAACTTGGAGTGCACCTGTGGTAAATTCAATTGATTGGACATGATTTGGAAAGGCACACACCTGTCTATATAAGGTCCCACAGTTGACAGTGCATGTCAGAGCAAAAACCAAGCCATGAGGTTGAAGGAATTGTCTGTAGAGCTCCGAGACAGGATTGTGTCGAGGCACAGATCTAGGGAAGGGTACTAAAAAATGTCCGCAGCATTGAAGATCCCCAAGAACAGAGTGGCTTCCATCATTTTTAAATGGAAGAAGTTGGGAACCACCAAGACTCTTCCTAGAGCTGTCCGCCTGGTCAAACTGAGCTATCGAGGAAGAAGGGCATTGATCAGGGAGGTGACCAAGAAACTGATGTTCACTCTGACAGAGCTCCAGAGTTCCTCTGTGGAGATGGGAGAACCTTCCAGAAGGACAGCCATCTCTACAGTACTCCACCAATCAGGCCTTTATGGTACAGAGGCCAAACGGAAGCCACTCCTCAGCAAAAGGCACATGACAGCCCGTTTGAAGTTTTCCAAAAGGCACCTAAAGGACTCAGACCATGAGATTCTCTGATCTGATGAAACCAAGATGAAACTCTTTGGCCTGAATGCCAAGTGTCCCATCTGGATGAAACCTGGCACCATCCCTACGGTAAAGCATGGTGATGGCAGCATCATGCTGTGGGGATGTTTTTCAGCGGCAGGGACAGGGAAACTAGTCAGGATTGAGGGAAAGATGAAAGGAGCAACGTACAGAGAGATTCTTGATGAAAACCTGCTCCAGAGCGCTCAGGACTCAGACTGGTGCAAAGGTTCACCTTCCAACAACCCTAGGCACACAGCCAAGAAAACGCAGGAGTGGCTTCGGGACAAGTCTCTGAATGTCCTTGCATGGCCCAGTCAGAGCCTGGACTTGAACCCGATCTCTGGAGAGACCTAAAAATAGCTGTGCAGCAACGCTCCCCATCCAACCTGACAGAGCTTGAGAGGATTTGCAGAGAAGAATGGGAGAAACTCCCCAAATACAGGTGTGCCAAGCTTGTAGCGTCCTACCCAAGAAGACTCAAGACTGTAATCGCTGCCAAAGGTGCTTCAACAAAGTAAATGTCATAATTCAGATTCATATTTACAATACATTTGCCAAAATATCTAAATACCTGTTTTTGCTTTGTCATTATGGGGTTTTGTGTGTAGATTGATGAGGTAAAAACAATTTAATTTATTTTTGAATATGCTTTAAAGTTACAAAATGTGGAAAAGGTCAAGGGGTCTGAATACTTTCTGAATGCACCGATACAGAGCAAAGAGGCAAACTCAGCTCCATCATTCATTGAATCAGATGGCTCATTCATCACGAAACCCACTGATATTGCCAACTACTTTCATTATTTTTTCACTGGCAAGATTTAGTCATGACATGCCAGCAACAAACACTGACACTAAACATCCAAGTATAACTCATCAAATTATGTGATTTTTAATTCTGCAACACAAACAAAGAGCTACAGTTAGTTTTAGAATGGGTGGCAAGGAATAAGCTAGACTTAAACGGCTGGCCCTTAAATGTACACGGAGAGCTAACATGAATAACATGTATATACATCTCTCAAGGCTTAAAGGGGAGAAGAGATTGACTTCATCACTACTTGTGAGACAGAGACACTAAGAGAAAAGACAGAAATTGACAGAGACACTAAGTGAAAAGACAGAAAGAGACAGAGACACTATGTGAAAAGACAGAAAGAGACAGAGACACTAAGTGAAAAGACAGAAAGAGACAGACACTAAGTGAAAAGACAGAAAGAGACAGAGACACTAAGTGAAAAGACAGAAGGAGACAGAGACACTAAGTGAAAAGACAGAAGGAGACAGAGACACTAAGAGAAAAGACAGAAAGAAATAGAGACACTAAGTGAAAAGACAGAAAGAAATAGAGACACTAAGTGAAAAGACAGAAAGAGACAGAGACACTAAGAGAAAAGACAGAAAGAAATAGACACTAAGTGAAAAGACAGAGAGAGACAGAGACACTAAGTGAAAAGACAGAAAGAAATAGAGACACTAAGTGAAAAGACAGAAAGAGACAGAGACACTAAGAGAAAAGACAGAAAGAAATAGACACTAAGTGAAAAGACAGAGAGAGACAGAGACACTAAGTGAAAAGACAGAAAGAAATAGAGACACTAAGTGAAAAGACAGAAAGAGACAGAGACACTAAGTGAAAAGACAGAGACACTAAGTGAAAAGACAGAGAGAGACAGAGACACTAAGTGAAAAGACAGAAAGAGACAGAGACACTAAGTGAAAAGACAGAGACACTAAGTGAAAAGACAGAGAGAGACAGAGACACTAAGTGAAAAGACAGAGAGAGACAGAGACGCTAAGTGAAAAGACAGAGCGAGATACATACACTAAATAGAGACGCTATGAGAAAATAAAGAAAGAGATTGAGAGGTCATTAGAGCCAAGGCAGGAGAAGACTAGTAAGGACACTAGGAAGCATCCTCACACACACACACACGCACGCACACACGCACGCACACACACACACACACACACGCACACACGCACGCACACACACACGCACACACGCACACACGCAGTGTTGTATAAATAACCTTGTGGGGACACACAATTCAGTCCCATTCAAAATCCTATTTTCCTATTTTCCTAACCTTAACATTAAATCTAACCATAACCACAAAACCTAACCCTAACAGTAAAACTAGCTCCTAACCCTGAGCCTAATTCTAACCCTAACACTAATTCTAATTCTAACCGTAACCCTAAACCCCCTAGAAATAGAATTTGACCCTGAGGGACTAAGAACATTTCCTGAGTTGGTCAAAGTTGTTTACTATTCTTGTTCACAAGAATAGTCACACACACACACATTAAGCACATCACTATACCTTGAGCGTCATCTCTGCTACAAAGATGGCTGTGAAGACGTAGTTGGAGATGGTTAGGAAGACTCTTTCCTATACATAGAGAGAGAGAGATGGAGGGAGAAAGAGAGAGATGATGGAAATAGAAGATCATTGACTTGACACCACTAATTATATTTGTATGGTTGAAACCTAGTGGTGAACTTTGATCCTGACCAGGCTGCCCTGCATGATCTTGGGTCTCTCCAGAGCCACGGTGATGCAGTTGGAGAAGATGAACGCTAGCACCACATAGTCAAACATCTTGTAGGCTATGATGGACTGGCATACCCGCCTGAACCTGAGAGAGGGAGGCAGGCAGGTGGGGAGGGAGGGAGATAGTGGAGAGAGAGGGAGTGGTATTGGGAGACAGAAAGGAAGAGAAAGAGAGCAAGAGGGAAAAGATAAACAATTTAAAAACATGTGTTTTGTAACATCGCTACTGATTAAAACCCATTATTGTGCCTCATTGACAGAGAACTGGGGATTGCTCATCATTCAGTCAGATAATAGCCCCATTTTCTCTGATTATTTCATTTCCTTTCAAAGCAATTCCGATTAACTGGCGTTGTAAAGGCACCATGCTCCATAGAAACACCACTACAATAGAGAGAGAGAGAGACACACAGAGAGACCCAGAGAGACAAGCAGAGAGATACACACACAGAGAGAGACACAGAGAGACACTCTGTGTCTCTCTGGGTCTCTCTGTCGAGGTCGGGCAATGATGATGGGCGATTAGGCCTGACTTGTAGTCTGCGTTCCAATTCATCCCAAAAGGTGTTAGATGTGGTTGAGGACAGGGCTCTGTGCAGGCCAGTCAAGTTCTTCCACACCGATCTCAACAAACCATTTCTGTATGGACCTCCCTTTGTGCAAGGGGGCATTGTCATGCTGAAACAGGAAATGGCCTCCCCAAAACTGTTGCCACAAAGTTGGAAACACAGAATCATCTAGAATGTCATTGCATGCTGTAGAGTTATGATTTCCCTTCACTGGAACTAAAGGGTCTAGCCTGAACCATGAAAAACAGCCCCAGACCATTATTCCTTCTCCACCAAGAGCTTTACACCACTCCAGCCAATGCTTATCATTAGGCATGGTGATCCTAGGCTTGTGTGCGGCTGCTCGGCCATGGAAGCTCCCGACAAACAGTTATTGTACTGACGTTGCTTCCAGAGGCAGTGTTGCAAATGAGGACAGACGATTTTATGCGCTTCTGCACTCGTTGGTCCCGTTCTGTGAGCTTGTGTGGCCTACGTCTTCAATGCTGAGCCGTTGTTGCTCCTAGCTGTTTCCACTTCACAATAACATCACTTAAAGTTAACCAGGGCAGAAATGTAATAAACGGACTTGTTGGAAAGGTGGCATCCTCTGACAGTACCACCTTGAAAGTCACTGAGCTATTCAGTAAGGCCATTCTACTGCCTATGTTTGTCTATGGAGATTGCATGGCTGTGTGCTTGATTTTATACATCTGTCAGCCACTAGTGTGGCTGAAACAGCCTGAATCCACTCATTTGAAGAGGTGTCCACAGACGTTTGTATATACAGTGTACCTCCACAGCTAACAGAACACTGTTGCAATGCCTTCCAGCCTGAGCTCCATCTCTGAGCCCTGAGGTGGATTTATTGTTGACCAACAGATAGAGGATCACTATGGGAAGCCTCCCTTTGCTACCTCAGGGACAGAGATCCATACACTAATGAGGCAGGCATTCTGATAAGGTGGTGCTCGGCAATTCTTCTCTCGGGGAGTGGGGATCCACAGGCTGTGCAGGCTTTCGTTCTAGCCTAGCACAAATGCATCGGATTCAACCATTTTTGAACAAAACACCAAAGCCTTGAATTGCTGTATCAGGGGTGTTAGTGCTGAGCAGGAAATGAAATGAAAGAGTGAATGAGTGAAAACAGGGATTGACAGACAGACAGACCTGTTCTGAGGAGAGAAGAGGAAGACAGACCAGTCCTCTCTGGTCTCACACCACTCTGGCCTGTACACCTCCATCATCTTCTGGATACGGAAACACAGACTCTGGAGGAGGGACACAGCACACACACACACACACACAATGTCAGGATACACACAGTCAGAATACACACACATGCTCATGTGAACGTAGGCAGGCAGGGAGGCAGGCACGCACATACGCAAACAGTTTGGTGAGTGAATTCAGTACACATAAACACACTGGTTCTAGACAAAGAGAAACGGCTATACTGTATAATACAATAAGATCATTCCGATTATTCCACCTCCCAAGAGAAAGATGAATCTTCTGTCTTAATTGTTTACAAGAGAGGACACTTTGCTTTATCAACACCAAGAAGCATAATATCCAGCATCCCCATTGGTCTGCTCTACTCAGTGACTGGGTCCCAAATGGAACCCTAATCCCTATATAGTGCACCATATGCCCTGGTCAGAGTAGTGCACTACATAGGGAATAAGGTGCCATTTTGTGTAACTAGCATTATTAATTGTCCCTGGTTCAGCCCTGTATATATGGGATTGTTTACTGTTGAAACAATAGAATCCCAGGGGAGAGACATAACGGGGAAGCTACTGGAGAATGTATTCCAGGATATTTATTTTATAAACTGCTATACACAGTGTGTTTATTCTACTATAAGCTGCCTTGTGCTGCTGGTCATGAAGAACACTGGTACAACAACAGTTCCTTCTCTCCTATCTACAGTATCTGTGTTTACCAAGACGTCAGGATGTCACTGGGACTGTGAACCTTCCAGGGTGTTTTTAAAGTGAATAGGACTTTATCATTGTTCATCATCACAACCAAGTCACTTTAATCTCATCATTCAGATCCTCCTCCCTTACTCCTCACCACACTCCTCACCGCACTCCTCACCACACTCCTCACCACACTCCTCACCACACTCCTCACCACACTCCTCACCACACTCCTCACCACACCCCTCACCACACTCCTCACCACACTCCTCACCACACTCCTCACCACACTCCTCACCACACTCCTCACCACACTCCTCACCACACTCCTCACCACACTCCTCACCACACTCACCACACTCCTCACCACTCCCTCACACACTCCTCACCACACTCCCCACCACACTCCTCATAACACTCCCCACCGCACACTCCCCACCGCACTCCTCACCGCACTCCTCACCGCACTCCTCACCGCACTCCTCACCACACTCCTCACCACACTCCTCACCGCACTCCTCACCGCACTCCTCACCGCACTCCTCACCGCACTCCTCACCACACTCCTCACCCCACCACACTCCTCACCGCACTCCTCACCACACTCCTCACCACCACTCCCCACCACACTCCCCACCACACTCCTCCACTCCCCACCACACTTACTCCTCACCGCACTCCCCACCACACTCCCCACCGCACCCCACACCACACCCACACACTCCTCACCACACTCCTCACCACACTCCTCACCACACTCCTCACCACACTCCTCACCACACTCCCCACTCCTCACCACACTCCCCACCACACACTCCCCACCACACTCCTCACCACACTCCCACCACACTCCTCACCACACTCCTCACCACACTCCTCACCACACTCCTCACCACACTCCTCACCACACTCCCCACCACACTCCTCACCGCTCCTCACCACACTCCTCACCACACTCCCCACCACACTCCCACCACACTCCGCACCACACTCCTCACTCCTCAACACTCCCCACCACACTCCCCACCACACTCCCCACCACACTCCCACACTCCTCACCACACTCCTCACCACCACTCCTCACCACACTCCTCACCACACTCCCCACCACACTCCCCCCACACTCCTCCTCCCACACTCCTCACCACACTCCTCACCACACTCCTCACCCACTCCTCACCGCACTCCCACACTCCCACACACTACTCCCCCACACTCACCGCACTCCTCACCGCACCACACTCCTCACCGCACTCCTCACCACACTCCTCACCACACTCCTCACCACACTCCCCACCACACACCACACCACACTCCTCACCACACTCCTCACCACACTCCTCACCACACTCCTCACCACACTCCTCCCCACCACACTCCTCACCACACTCCTCACCACACTCCTCACCACACTCCTCCCCACCACACCCTCACCACACTCCCCACCACACTCCTCACCACACTCCCCACCACACTCCCCACCACACTCCCCACCACACTCCCCACCACACTCCTCACCACACTCCCTCACCACACTCCCCACCACACCCCCACCACACTCCCACCACACTCCTCACCACACTCCTCACCACACTCCTCACCACACTCCCCACCACACTCCCCACCACACACTCCCACCACACTCCTCACCACACTCCTCACCACACTCACTCACCACACCCTCACCCACCCCCTCACCACACTCCTCACCACACTCCTCACCACACTCCTCACCACACTCCCCACCACACTCCTCACCACACTACCACACTCCCACCCTCACCACTCCTCACCACACACTCCTCACCACACTCACCACACTCCTCACCACACTCCTCACCCCACACTCCCCCACCTCCCCACCACACACTCCCCACCACACTCCCCACCACACTCCCCCCGCACTCCCACACCGCACTCCTCACCGCACACTCCTCACCCACCCCTCACCACACTCCTCACCGCACTCCTCACCGCACTCCTCACCGCACTCCTCACCACACTCCCACCACACTCCTCCCCACCACACTCCTCACCACACCACACTCCTCACCACACTCCTCACCACTCCTCACCACACTCCCACACCCCCACCACACTCCTCCCTTACTCCTCACCGCACTCCTCACCACACTCCCCACCACACTCCTCACCGCACTCCTCACCGCACTCCTCACCACACTCCTCACCACACTCCTCACCACACTCCTCACCACACTCCTCACCACACTCCCCACCACACTCCTCACCACACTCCTCACCACACTCCTCTCCACACTCCTCACCACACTCCTCACCACACTCCTCACCACACTCCTCACCACACTCCCCACCACACTCCTCACCACACTCCTCTCCACACTCCTCACCACACTCCCCACCACACTCCCCACCACACTCCGCACCACACTCCTCATAACACTCCCCACCACACTCCCCACCACACTCCCCACCACACTCCTCACCACACTCCTCTCCACACTCCTCACCACACTCCCCACCACACTCCCCACCACACTCCCCACCACACTCCCCACCACACTCACCCACACTCCCCACCACCACTCCCCACCACACTCCCCACACACTCCTCACCACACTCCCCACCACACTCCCCACCACACTCCTCACCCACCCTCTCACCCAACCTCACCCAACACCTCCCCCTCACCCACCCTCTCACCCAACCTCACCCAACACCTTCCCCTCAAACACCCTCTCACCCAACCTCACCCCACACCTCCCCCTCACCCACCCTCTCACCCAACCTCACCCCACACCTCGCCCTCACCCAGCCTCACTCCACACCTCCCCCTCCCCCTCACCCACCCTCTCACCCAATCTCACCACCACACCTCACCCACCCTCTCACCCAACCTCAACCCACACCTCCCCCTCACCCACCCCCTCACCCACCCTCTCACCCAACCTCACCCCACACCTCACCCAACCTCACTCCATACCTCCCCTCACCCACCCTCTCATCCAACCTCACCCCACACCTAACCACCTAACCCACCCTCTCACCCACACCTCCCCTCACCCAACCTCATCCCCACACCTCACCCACCCTCTCACTCAACCTAACTCCCACACCACCCCTTCACCCACCCTCATCCCCACACCTCACCCAACCTCACCCCCACACCACCCTCTCACCCACCCTCTCACCCAATCTCACTCCTCACCTCCCCTCACCCACCCTCTCACCCAACCTCATCCCCACACCTCACCCAACCTCTCACCCATCCTCATCCAAACACATCTCACCTCACTCATCCTCACCCCCACACCTTCCCCTCACCAAATCTCTCACCCATCCTCATACACACACATCCACCTCACCCCCCAGACCTCCCCCTCACCCCCAACACAAACTCACATAGTCAATGTCATCGTCCAGGTCCTCTCTGTCCTTGCGTGTGTTGACCTGAGGGAACACCTCTGTCAGTCGCTGTGGATGTGGATGTGGATGTGGCGGTAGCTGAAGTTGAAGCTGGAGCTGGGCTGATGGGGCCTTCCCATTGCAGTCCTGGTGCTCCCCCCCAGCCCCTCCACCAACCAACACACTGGAGAAGCTCTTCTTCCTGGGGTAAGGCAGCATTGATGCCAGGGGGGTCCCCGGGACCTGGAGGAGCTCCGGCAGCTCCAAGGACAGCGCCCGGCGGTCCCGCCGCGGGACAAAGTTTAGGGCCAGGAGGGGAGGAAGGTGGGCGAGGTGTGGAGGAGGGTGATGGGGGGAGAGGAGGGACTCCTGCTCGGCCGGGTGGGTGGCGTGGGGGCTGCGGGAGCGCAGGCTACCCCCTCCTCCTACACCCAATCCCAGGCCCAAGGCTCGGGAGGGGCGACCCAGGCTGTTCCAGCTGGACCGCCGGCCCCACATTGCCTGGGTCTGGGAGGCAGGGCGGCCCCAGTTGTGGTACAGGGAGCTGCTCCCCCGACACTGGGGGAGAGAGAGGGATACAAAGAGGGAGA
>NW_027008357.1:12500-25000 GCF_036934945.1 Oncorhynchus masou masou | reverse complement strand
GGGGACTAGCCTCTACATTACTACCCTCACAGACAACACACACACAGACAGATAGAGGGGACTAGCCTCTACATTACTACCTACAGACAGAGGGAGGGGACAGACAGAGAGAGGAGACAGACAGAGAGAGGAGCAGACAGAGAGAGGAGACAGACAGGGAGAGGAGACAGACAGGGGGAGGAGACAGACAGAGAGAGGAGACAGACAGAGAGAGGAGACAGACAGGGGAGGAGACAGACATAGAGAGGAGACAGACAGGGGAGGAGACAGACAGAGAGAGGAGACAGACAGGGGGAGGAGACAGACAGAGAGAGGGGACAGACAGGGGGAGGAGACAGACAGAGAGAGGGGACAGACAGGGGGAGGAGACAGACAGAGAGAGGAGACAGACAGGGGGAGGAGACAGACAGAGAGAGGAGACAGACAGGGGAGGAGACAGACAGAGAGAGGAGACAGACAGACAGAGAGAGGAGACAGACAGTGAGAGGAGACAGACAGGGGGAGGGGACAGACAGAGAGAGGAGACAGACAGAGAGAGGAGACAGACAGGGGAGGAGAGACAGAGAGAGAAGACAGACAGAGAGAGGAGACAGACAGGGGGAGGAGACAGACAGGAGGAGGGGACAGACACACACATTCCTATACCTGAAGATGAATATGAAAAGCATGAGGAGCATGCAGAAGGTGGCCACGTTGTCCATGGTCTTCATCAGCACCACCAGCTGTCTACGTAGCGCTGGCATGAAGCGCACCAGCTTGATCACCCTCAACAGTCTGAAGGTCCTCAGGACAGACAGACCTCCATCAGACTGACCTATGATCTCACACACACTGGAGAGGAGAGGGAGAGATGGATGGAGGGATGAAACAGATGGATGCATAAAGAGAGAACAGGGGAGGAAAGAGGAGAGAGAAGTGAGGAGTGAGGAGAGATGAGAGGAGAGAGGAGAGAGGAGAGAGGAGTGAGGAGAGATGAGAGGAGAGAGGAGAGATGAGAGGAAAGAGAAGAGAGAAGTGAGGAGTGAGGAGAGATGAGAGGAGAGAGGAGAGAGGAGAGAGGAGAGAGGAGAGAGGAGTGAGGAGAGAGGAGAGAGGAGAGATGAGAGGAAAGAGAAGAGAGAAGTGAGGAGTGAGGAGAGATGAGAGGAGAGAGGAGAGAGGAGAGAGGAGTGAGGAGAGAGCAGTGTGGAAAGAGGAGACAGGAGAGAAGAGTGAGGAGAGAGGAGACCGAGAGAGGAGTGAGGAGAGAGAGTGAGGAGAGAGGAGACCGAGAGAGGAGGAGGGAGAGAGGAGAGAGGAGTGAGGAGAGTGAGGAGAGAGGAGGAGAGGAGAGGAGACAGGAGAGAGGAGAGAGGAGTGAGGAGTGAGGAGTGAGGAGTGAGGAGACAATAATGAGGAGAGGAGAGAGGAGAGAGGAGAGAGGAGAGGAGAGAGGAGTGAGGAGAGAGGAGAGAGGAGAGAGGAGAGAGGAGAGAGAGGAGAGAGAAGTGATGAGTGAGGAGTGAGGAGTGAGGAGAAAAGGGAGAGTGGAGAGGGGAGAGGAGAGAGGAGAAAAGATGAGTGAGACAGGCAGAGAAAGGAAGAGAAGAAAATAGAAGACACAAATCCAGACAGCAGCGTTTCCTAATTTCCCCTCTGATCCCAACTGAAACCATCGGGAACATTCAGCTGTCAGAATCTTCCAATGCCAACCCAACGCCCAATACATTATCCATCATTCTAACATTCCAACTGACATCCCAAAGCTGTGACATTGTGACATGGTAACTGTAGCATCATTCCTGTAACGTTCAGGTAACATTCTGTGGTCGTGTTGGGCAGCCCCCCGACCTGATGATGACGATGATGCCGTCGAAGATGTTGTAGGGGTTCCTCAGGTAGGCGAAGAAGCCAAAGGCGGTCAGCTTGAGGATCATTTCCAGGGTGAACATACTGGTGAACACAATGTTACTGATCTCCAACACGTTAGTCAGCTCCTCCGGCTGGATGGGGGGGACAAGATTCAAAAGAAACAGAACGCAGAGAGAGAAACACATTTAAAGAGATGGACGAATGAAGACAGCAAGATATGGTAGGTTATTTTGGCATTATAATGCTGCCTTCAACAATTGAAAAATATGAAACTGCAGACAACCAACACAGCTTCAGTACTGAGACACCTGTACAAACCTGCCACATAGACTGCAACACAACACAACAAGCTACGCAACTTGATATAGTGAGCTAGATCCAGCTCAGTGGCGCGTAGCTTTAACCAATGAAAACGAGAAAAGAGACAATATGAACACTGGCCTAAAATGTCATTGTTTTCAGAGAGACCGAGGGGGCGGGAGGGTGCAGCCACTTTCTGTCCGGAAGATTGTGCTTGGTTCGAAGAGCGATTAGTGCATGAACACACACACACACGCGCACACGCACACACATGCACACACGCACACACACACACACACACACACACACACACACACACACACACACACACACACACACACACACACACACACACACACACACACACACACACACACACACACACACACACACACACACACTGATATTGATCAGATTGTATCTGTGATCACCAGTGCAATTTGTATCAAAGACAGAAGACATAAAGGCCAAGACACTCTTTCATCTCCTCTAATCCTGTGTTTCTCTCTTCCCTCTCTCCATCTCTCTCTCGCTCCATCTCCCTCTCTCTCATCTCTCTCTCCCTCCATCTCCCTCTCTCTCCATCTCTCTCTCCCTCCATCTCCCTCTCTCTCCATCTCTCTCTCCCTCCATCTCCCTCTCGCTCTTTGTCTCATAACCAGACACTCCCATCTCCCTATGATCAATATCTCTCCATGGATCAGCTCAGTGAGAGAAGAAAACAAGAGGAGAAGAACAGAGCCCCCCATCCTCCATCAATGGTGAGAGAAGAAAACAAGAGGAGGAGAACAGAGCCCCCTCCTCCACTGGCAGGCATGGTGGAGGAGATGAGGATGAAGAGAGCCCCCTCCTCCACTGGCAGGCATGGTGGAGGAGATGAGGGGATGAAGAGAGGAGGGGATGAGATCTAGTGCTGACTGATTCACCCAGATGTCCTTATTTTTGGGGGTTATTAAATAACTAATTGGCCAACGTAGGTTCAATTACTTGAATTCCATGTATTTCTTTTTTGTGAGATCAACGGGCCGTTTCTCTTTAGAGAAATCAAATCATTCATGAGAGAAATTAAGTCAAGAACTATGTGGGATGCTGGGCTGAAGGGAGTTTTCAATATGTAAATATTCAACCTATTTCATGTATGATAATGTTTTTGTTGTGTAATTACTGTATATAAAAGTAGTAGTAGTACAATAGTAGTATTGTACTGTATATGAAATGTGAGTACAATTTATATGTAAAAAGCTGTAAAAAAAATGTAAATAAAAAACAAAGTTGATTTTGTATAAAATAAAAAAAACATCTCTTCTATTTGATATGTTTCTCACCGTCTATCTCCCTCCATGTTCGTCTTACTCCTATCACCTTCTATCTCCCCCCATGTTCGTCTTCCTCCTATCACTTTCTATCTCCCCCCATGTTCCTCTTCCTCCTATCACCTTCTATCTCCCTCCATGTTCGTCTTCCTCCTATCACCTTCTATCTCCCCCCATGTTCGTCTTCCTCCTATCACCTTCTATCTCCCCCCATGTTTGTCTTCCTCCTATCAACTTCTATCTCCCTCCACGTTCCTCTTCCTCCTATCAACTTCTATCTCCCCCCATCCATGTTCTCCCCCCATCTTCCTCCTATCACCTTCTATCTCCCTCCATCACCTTCTATCTCCCCCCATGTTTGTCTTCCTCCTATCAACTTCTATCTCCCTCCACGTTCCTCTTCCTCCTATCAACTTCTATCTCCCTCCATGTTCCTCTTCCTCCTATCAACTTCTATCTCCCTCCACGTTCCTCTTCCTCCTATCACCTTCTATCTCCCTCCACGTTCCTCTTCCTCCTATCACCTTCTATCTCCCTCCACGTTCCTCTTCCTCCTATCACCTTCTATCTCCCTCCATGTTCCTCTCCATCCTATCACCATCTATCTCCCTCCATGTTCCTCTCCATCCTATCACCATCTATCTCCCTCCATGTTCCTCTTCCTCCTATCACCTTCTATCTCCCTCCATGTTCCTCTCCATCCTATCACCATCTATCTCCCTCCATGTTCCTCTCCATCCTATCACCATCTATCTCCCTCCATGTTCTCCCATCCTATCACCATCTATCTCCCTCCATTTTCTCTCCATCCTATCACCTTCTATCTCCCCCATGTTCCTCTTCCTCCTATCACCTTCTATCTCCCTCCATGTTCGTCTTCCTCCTATCACCTTCTATCTCCCTACATGTTCGTCTTCCTCCTATCACCTTCTATCTCCCTCCATCTCCCTCCATGTTCGTCTTCCTCCTATCACCTTCTATCTCCCTCCATGTTCCTCTTCCTCCTATCAGCTTCTATCTCCCCATGTTCGTCTTCCTCCTATCAGCTTCTATCTCCCCCATGTTCCTTCCTCCTATCACCTTCTATCTCCCTCCATGTTCCTCTTCCTCCTATCACCTTCTATCTCCCTCCATGTTCCTCTCCTCCTATCACCTTCTATCTCCCTCCATGTTCCTCTTCCTCCTATCAGCTTCTATCTCCCTCCATGTTCGTCTTCCTCCTATCACCTTCTATCTCCCTCCATGTTCCTCTTCCTCCTATCACCTTCTATTTCCCTCCATGTTCCTCTTCCTCCTATCACCTTCTATCTCCCTCCATGTTCCTCTTCCTCCTATCACCTTCTATCTCCTCCATGTTCGTCTTCCTCCTATCACCTTCTATCTCCCTCCATGTTCTTCTTCCTCCTATCACCTTCTATCTCCCTCCATGTTCCTCTTCCTCCTATCACCATCTATCTCCCTCCATGTTCGTCTTCCTCCTATCACCTTCTATCTCCCTCCATGTTCTCTTCCTCCTATCACCTTCTATCTCCCTCCATGTTCCTCTTCCTCCTATCAGCTTCTATCTCCTCCATGTTCGTCTTCCTCCTATCACCTTCTATCTCCCTCCATGTTCCTCTTCCTCCTATCACCTTCTATCTCCCTCCATGTTCGTCTTCCTCCTATCACCTTCTATCTCCCTCCATGTTCCTCTTCCTCCTATCACCTTCTATCTCCCCCATGTTCGTCTTCCTCCTATCACCTTCTATCTCCCCCATGTTCCTCTTCCTCCTATCACCTTCTATCTCCCTCCATGTTCCTCTTCCTCCTATCACCTTCTATCTCCCTCCATGTTCCTCTTCCTCCTATCACCTTCTATCTCCCTCCATGTTCCTCTTCCTCCTATCACCTTCTATCTCCCTCCATGTTCCTCTTCCTCCTATCACCTTCTATCTCCTCCATGTTCCTCTTCCTCCTATCACCTTCTATCTCCCTCCATGTTCCTCTTCCTCCTATCACCTTCTATCTCCCCCCATGTTCCTCTTCCTCCTATCACCTTCTATCTCCCTCCATGTTCCTCTTCCATCCTATCACCTTCTATCTCCCTCCATGTTCCTCTCCTCCTATCACCTTCTATCTCCCTCCATGTTCGTCTTCCTCCTATCACCTTCTATCTCCCTCCATGTTCGTCTTCCTCCTATCAGCTTCTATCTCCCTCCATGTTCGTCTTCCTCCTATCACCTTCTATCTCCCTCCATGTTCCTCTTCCTCCTATCAGCTTCTATCTCCCCCATGTTCGTCTTCCTCCTATCACCTTCTATCTCCCTCCATGTTCGTCTTCCTCCTATCACCTTCTATCTCCCTCCATGTTCGTCTTCCTCCTATCAGCTTCTATCTCCCTCCATGTTCCTCTTCCTCCTATCAGCTTCTATCTCACTCCATGTTCGTCTTCCTCCTATCACCTTCTATCTCCCTCCATGTTCCTCTTCCTCCTATCAGCTTCTATCTCCCTCCATGTTCGTCTTCCTCCTATCACCTTCTATCTCCCTCCATGTTCGTCTTCCTCCTATCACCTTCTATCTCCCTCCATGTTCCTCTTCCTCCTATCAGCTTCTATCTCCCTCCATGTTCCTCTTCCTCCTATCAGCTTCTATCTCACTCCATGTTCGTCTTCCTCCTATCAGCTTCTATCTCCCACCATGTTCCTCTTCCTCCTATCACCTTCTATTTCCCTCCATGTTCGTCTTCCTCCTATCACCTTCTATCTCCCTCCACGTTCCTCTTCCTCCTATCACCTTCTATTTCCCTCCATGTTCTTCTTCCTCCTATCACCTTCTATCTCCCTCCACGTTCCTCTTCCTCCTCCCTTCTATCACCATCTATCTCTATCTCCTCCATGTTCCTCTTCCTCCTATCACCTTCTATCTCCCTCCATGTTCCTCTTCCTCCTATCACCTTCTATCTCCCTCCATGTTCCTCTCCATCCTATCACCTTCTATCTCCCTCCATGTTCCTCTCCATCCTATCACCATCTATCTCCCTCCATGTTCCTCTCCATCCTATCACCATCTATCTCCCTCTATGTTCGTCTTCCTCCTATCACCTTCTATCTCCCTCCCTCCCTCCCTCCCTCCCTCCCTCCCTCCCTCCCTCCCTCCCTCCCTCCCTCCCTCCCTCCCTCCCTCCCTCCCTCCCTCCCTCCCTCCCTCCCTCCCTCCCTCCCTCCCTCCCTCCCTCCCTCCCTCCCTCCCTCCCTCTCCTCTCACCTGTTTACCCTTTCATCTCTCCTTCCTGTCTTTCATTTCCTCCCTCACAGATACCTGCACCTCCCTGCCTGTACATCCCTCCCTCTCTCCCTCTCCTTTCTCCATCCCTCTCCCTCCCTCTCTTTTCTCCATCCCTCCCTCCCTCTCCTCCATCCCTCTCCCTCCCTCTTCTCCATCCCTCTTCTCTCTCTCTCCATCCATCTCTCTTTGTAGTTCTCTTGTTTTTATCTTTGGATGTTTACTGAATATAAATGCATAAGCCCCCCCCCCCCACACACACACATGCTGTATATACATGCTAATAGGGGAGCCTCTCAGTCATGCTACCATTGATGTGAAAGATGAATGCTGATGAGTCAGAGATGTAGTCACACACAACACACACACAAACACACATACACAGCAACTCTGAATGAAGACTACAAGTAACAAATCCGAAGGACATCTAGTGAAGGTCATATCCTCACTGTATGTTCTTAACACATGTCATGTAATCCTTCCCTCAGGGGATTGATCAAATGAAGTTTCAGTAAGCCCTGTTACCAAAGAGGGAAACGCATATACGTTCAGTTCTAGAACACAACCCCCTGGAACAACACTTACAAATCTACTGCAGAACACACACCGCCTCTGCCTCTGACAAGAGAGACCATTGTGTAATGCTGTTGGAGTGTGTGGTGGGTGTGTGTGTGTTGTGTTGTGTTGTGTTGTGTTGTGTTGTGGTGTGTGTGTGTGTGTGTGTGTGTGTGTGTGTGTGTGTGTGTGTGTGTGTGTGTGTGTGTGTGTGTGTGTGTGTGTGTGTGTGTGTGTGTGTGTGTGTGTGTGTGTGTGTGTGTGTGTGTGTTGTGTTGTGTGTGTGTGGTGTGTGTGTGTGTATGTGTGGCCTGTGCAATGCTGTTGGTGTATGTGGTGTGTGCGTGTATGTGGTGTGTTCATACAGGAATAGAGCTGAAAATGCTGTGTAACAGGAGCCTGCTCCCTCTTCTCTCTCGGTGAGTCCTGTCCTCCTCTCCTCCTCTCCCCACATCCCTCTGTTATTTTTAGAGTCTTCAGAAACGAGAGAGAACTCGACTCCTCTGCATGTCGTCAAGGAGTGAGGGGGTGGATGAGAGATGAAGACAGAGGGAGGGAGGGAGAGAGAGAGATGGAGGGAGACAGAATGGAGAAGGGAGAGGGAGGGATGGACAGAGACAGGGAGGAGGGAAAGGAGGGGGGAGAGAGAGATGTGAGACAGGAGGCAGGGAGGGAGAGACAGGAGATGGAGGAAGACAGAATGGAGAAGGGAGAGGGAGGGATGGACAGAGGAGGAGGAGGGAAAGGAGGGGTGGAGACAGGGGGAGGGAGGAGAGAGAGAGAGGAGGGAGAGAAAGAGGGGTTGAGGGAGGTAGGAATGGTTATGTAACAGCCAGGGTGGGTGTATTCTGGCATGAAGCTACCACACCCCTTCCTCACAGGCAGCTCCCTCCCTTCCTCTCTTCCTCTGTCTCTCTCAGTAGAGAAGTCAGCCAGCCAGACAGACAGACAGCCAGACAGACAGCCAGACAGCCAGACAGCCAGACAGACAGACAGCCAGACAGCCAGCCAGACAGCCAGCCAGCCAGTCAGCCAGACAGCAGTCAAAAGCAGCCAGCCAGCCAGACCAGCCAGCCAGCCAGAGTCAGTCAGCCAGACAGCCAGCCAGACAGCCAGACAGCCAGACAGCCAGCCAGACAGTCAGCCAGACAGACAGACAGCCAGCCAGTCAGCCAGACAGCCAGCCAGACAGACAGCCAGCCAGCAGCCAGCACCAAAAGCAGGTTGAGGTGTACCTACCCTGCTGTTTTCTACTGATATCGTTGTGGTGGGTGTATAATGGAACAATAAATTCCCATATTGATAGTGCTCCATGTTATTTACCTGTCACTGATATCTGACTTCTAGTGACTTGTACTTTACTTGTGAGTCATCCATTGGATAAATCTCGACCTTGTTCGCCCACTAAGCTAAAGTCATTGGGTTAGCTTTGGGGACTGAAGAGCAACACTGTTGTTGTGCACATTGTGTATATGTGCTGTACTCCCTGACTGTGTTATAGTTATACCTTTTGTGGTTTTCAATGCTAATAGTATTGATGAGAAGAGTATATTTACCTGGTTGTGATGTTCATGCTGATAGTATTGATGAGAATAGTATATTTACCTGGTTGTGATGTTCATGCTGATAGTATTGATGAGAATAGTATATTTACCTGGTTGTGATGTTCATGCTGATAGTATTGATGAGAATAGTATATTACCTGGTTGTGATGTTCATGCTGATAGTATTGATGAGAATAGTATATTACCTGGTTGTGATGTTCATGCTGATAGTATTGATGAGAATAGTATATTTACCTGGTTGTGATGTTCTATCCCCATGCTGATAGTATTGATGAGAATAGTATATTTACCTGGTTGTGATGTTCATGCTGATAGTATTGATGAGAATAGTATATTACCTGGTTGTGATGTTCATGCTGATAGTATTGATGAGAATAGTATATTTACCTGGTTGTGATGTTCATGCTAATAGTATTGATGAGAATAGTATATTACCTGGTTGTGATGTTCTATCCCCATGCTGATAGTATTGATGAGAATAGTATATTTACCTGGTTGTGATGTTCATGCTAATAGTATTGATGAGAATAGTATATTTACCTGGTTGTGATGTTCTATCCCCATGCTGATAGTATTGATGAGAATAGCGATCATGATTCCTCTATTGAAGTATTTGCTCTCCACGATGCCCCACAGTTTCTTCCTCATCTCATCCCACATGTCCTTACAGTGTCCAAAACACGACCTCCTCTTCCTCTTCTTCTTCACTCCCTCCCCCTCTTCCGCTTTCTCCTCCAAGTGGTTCTCCTCCCTGTCCGTCTCCTCCACAGCCCCTCCTCCTCCTCCCCATTGGCCGAGTCACCCACAGCTCCCGCCCCCCCCTGAGTGACAGTGCCGCAGCGCACTGAGGGCAGTCCTCTGTGTTTTGAGGGACGGCCAGGGCGATGGAGTTGCCCAGGGGTTGGGAGCTGTGGACTGGGTCCAGCTTGCTTTGGTGAGGACAGGGAGATTCTAATGAAAGATGGAGAGGGAGTGTGAGAAAGAATCAGCATGTCATTAACAGCATCAATAGACACTTTCACATTGTCGCACTATATCCATGTATGCCAGCGTTTGCTAGCGCCAAAGAGGTTTGAAAGTCGAGAGATTAAACAAGACTCATCGCACTGACTCGCACGAAACAATGTGAAAGAGGCAAATATCATGTTAAAGTTCAAGTTTAGACATTTAACAAAAACCCTTTCTCTCGTCCTCCCACCCGCTGCCTCCCACTTACGGCGTGGCTGCCTCAGGTGATGCCTTTCCCCTCCGTTCGCACTCCCTCCTCCTCTTCCTCCTCCTCCTCTTCCTCTCCCTCTAGTGGGCGGTGGTGGCAGAGGCCTTCCTCTCAGTTGGTTATACAGGGCTACAGACCTCCTGCGGGCCTTGCGCAGCATGTGGCAGACCAGCTGGAAGAGCTCTTCGTAGCAGTCCCCCGGTTCATGCAGGCTGGCCAGGGTAGAGGAGGACAGGCACTGGGCCCGCTGCTCCTGCATCAGCTGGTGCTCCCGCTGCTTGGTCTCACTGAACTGGGTGGCGATGACCACCAGACATAGGTTGATCATGAAGAACGAGCCAATCTGTGAAGTGGTGGATAGTCAGAGGTGAGTTACAAACACAGAGTTACTGTAGTGAGTGCTGAAGGCCAACCAGAAACACACACAGATACATACAGGGGAAGACCACTGGTCGTCTAGAATGGAGTTGCTGCTGGTCAGAGCGCGCAAGATTTACTTTTTGGCTTTGCGATTACTGAATAACAATCAGGGGACCCCAGGCCTCCAGACATATCTTGAGGTACTTCATTAGGTTTACCTCTACTGCTGACTGAGGGAAAGAGGAGGATGATAATAGATGGAGAGTAGAGAGGCCAGAGCCAAAGAGGTGGAAGAGAGTAGGAGGGCAAATACATAGAGTAGGACTTTATTTTAGTGATGGCCAGAGGAGTAACACATTATACTAACAAATGACAAGCAGAATATCTCTAACACATTAGACTATCATTCCTTCATCATTAGAATCAAGATCTGCCTCTGGTCTCATCACTTGGGAGTTAGATGTAAACGGTATGTCTCCTTCAGTATTGGTCGACCACCTTCTACCCACCCGAACATACAGCATACACTGTTGCTGGTTTTTCCTCTCAAGATAGCATTGATGCTAATAAAGTGTGCTGTTTGTGTGCTGTTTCCCCCTTAGCGACGCTAGTGTGATGTTAGCACTCATTCTAAAGGTCTTGGGAAGCTGTAGTTTCTAACAGAGTGTTATCAGGAGACAGACAAAAAATAAATAAAAGATGATACCCAATGCAAGTAGACACAATGTCTCACTCTGTTTATAATATTCTCTGTTTATAATACTCTCAGTTTATAATACGCTCGGTGTATAATACGCTCTGTTTATAATACTCTGTTTATAATTCTCTGTTTATAATACTCTGTTTATAATACTCTGTTTATAATACTCTGTTTATAATTCTCTGTTTATAATACTCTGTTTATAATTCTCTGTTTATAATACTCTGTTTATAATTCTCTGTTTATAATTCTCTGTTTATAATTCTCTGTTTATAATACTCTGTTTATAATACTCTGTTTATAATAATACTCTGTTTATAATACTCTACTCTGTTTATAATATCTGTTTATAATACCTCTTTTATAATACTCTGTTTATAATATGCTCTGTTTATAATACTCTCTCTGTTTATAATACTCTGTTTATAATACTCTGTTTATAATTCTCTGTTTATAATACTCTCTGTTTATAATACTCTGTTTATAATACTCTGTTTAATAATATAATACTCTGTTTATAATGCTCTCTGTTTATAATACTCTCCTGTTTATAATACTCTGTTTATAATACTCTCTAATACTCTGTTGATAATACTCTGTTTATAATACTGCTCTCTGTTTATAATACTCTCTGTTTATAATACTCTGTTAATAATAATACTAATACTCTGTTATAATACTCTGTTTATAATACTCTGTTTATAATACTATGTTAATAATACTCTGTTTATAATAATCTCTGTTTAAAATACTCTGTTTATAATACTCTCCGTTTATAATACTCTCTGTAATGTTTATAATACTCCCTGTTTATAATACTCTGTTTATAATACTCTGTTTGTAATACCTGTTTATAATACTCTAATGTTTATAATACTCTCTGTTTATAATACTGTTATAATACTGTTTATAATGCTCTCTGTTTATAAATACTCTCTTGTTTATAATACTCTCTCTGTTTATATATATTGTTTATAATACTCTGTTTATAATACACTCTCTCTCTGTTTATAATACTCTGTTTATAATACTCTGTTTATAATATTCTCTCTCTCTGTTTATAATAGTCCCTCTCTGTTAATACTCTCTATGTTTATAATACACTCACTCTGTTTATAATACTCTGTTTATAATACTCTGTTTATAATATACTCTGTTTATAATGCTCTCTGTTTATAATACTCTCCGTTATAATTGGTCATAATATTCACTGTTTATCTCTCTGTTTATAATGCTCTCTGTTTATAATACTGTTTATAATACTGTTTATAATACGCTGTTTATAATACGATAATACATAATACTCTATTTATAATACTCTGTTTATAATACTGTGCTCTCTGTGTGTTTTAATGCTCTCTGTTTATAATGCTCTCT
>NW_027008357.1:5000-7500 GCF_036934945.1 Oncorhynchus masou masou | reverse complement strand
TGACGGCTGCATGGTCCCATGGTGTTTATACTTGTGTACTATTGTTTGTACAGATGAATGTGGTACCTTCAGGCGTTTGGAAATTTCTACCAAGATTGAACCAGACTTGTGGAGGTCTACAATTTTTTCTGAGGTCTTGGCTGATTCCTTTTGATTTTCCTATGATGTCAAGCAAAGAGGCACTGAGTTTGAAGGTAGGCCTTGAAATACATCCACAGGTACACCTCCAATTGACTCAAATGATGTCTATTAGCCTATCAGAAGCTTCTAAAGCCATGACACCATTTTCTGGAATTTTCCAAGCTGTTTAAAGGCACAGTCAATTTAGTGTATGTAAACATCTGACCCACTGGAATTGTGATACAGTGAATTATAAGTGAAATAATCTGTCTGTAAACAATTTTTGGAAAAATGACTCGTGTCATCCATAAAGTAGATGTCCTAACTGACTTGCTAAAACTATAGTTTGTTAACAAGAAATGTGTGGAGTGGTTGAAAAACGAGTTCTAATGACTCTAACCAAAATGTATGTAAACTTCCGACTTCAACTGTACCTGTGAAAGGAGTCTACCTCTTTGTCTAACTCTCTGCAGTAGTAAGTTTTACAGAAACCTGAACCATTCCATGATTTTATTTAACCATTCAAAACGAGCTACTGCATTGCTGGTTTGATTGACTTGAACACAAACTCAAGAGACTAGAAAATATCCCCTGCTCCTGTTGGTGGTGATGACATTGAGGAGTCTCTGCATGGTAATAATGTGAATGTGTTGTTAGAGGGGAGGGTCTGGAGAGGAGCAGCTCTGTGGTCGTAAAGATAAGAGCATGAGCGCAACAGGTTTATGACTGTCCTCTCAAAAAGCTAACCAATAACAGTCTATTTTCAATTTAACTTGGCAAGTCAGTTAAGAAAAGAATTCTTATTTATGACGGCCTACCCTGGCCAAAGCCTGACCCATGACGATGCTGGGCGAAATGTGCAACGCCCTATGGGACTCCCAATCACAGCCGGTTGTGATACAGCCTGGACTCATAGCAGGGTGTGTAGTGACACCTCTAGCACTGAGATACAGTGCCTTAGGTCGCTGCGCCACTCGGGAGCCCCTAGTCTAACTGTATAGTATTGCTGTTTCCCTTAATTATGTTTCCCTCATAAGCTTATTTGAGAATGTGAACACCGTATATGATCTCGTCTCTTTTCCTTCAAATAATCACCCATAATTCACAGCAGTCACTTCCTCCGAGTCCTCAGAGGGCCGTCTGGCAATGCATGGTGGGATATGAACACATGATGACATGGCATCATCTTGGGGACAGCATGTCTCTCTGTTAGGATCCGCATCACAAGTATGTGTGTGTGCACTGCATATGTGTCACACACTCGCGACGGGAGCCCACCACTCTGATCGTTCATAATTAAACGTTAATGCTAATTCGGTCACTCGCTGTGACCCAAACCGGATTAAGACCTATCGCTAGTCAGACGGCATGCCGCGAGGCGTGGATTAAAATGGCCGCCGGGTGCCACAGAACAACCTGACGCCTGCAGAGACAGAGACATCTCAACCTGTTTCTCTCTGAAGTATGCAGGCTAGACACCCTCTCTTCTCTTCTCCTCTTATCTCCTCTGTCGTTCATCCCTCTCTTCTCACCTCTCTCTTTTCAATATTCCTCTATATTTGTACACTTCTCTTTCATATCCCTTTCTTCCTCTCTCACTCCTCTCTTTTCATACTCCTCTTTCCTTGATCTTATATCCTCATCACTCCTTCTCTCTCTACATTTGTCTCTCAAACTCTTTCTTCATATCGCTCATTCAAACCTCTCTTTCCTTCATTCTCTCTCTTTATACTGTATCTCCTCCTCCTCCCCCATTTCTCTCTCCTCCTCTCCGTCTCTCCCCATCTCTCCCCCTCCTCTTCCTCTTTCTCTCTCCCTCCTCCTCCCCATCTCTCTCTCTCACCATCCTCCCATGTCTCTCCCTCCTTCTCCCCATCACTCTTCCTCCTCTCTACCTCCTCCCCATCTCTCTCCCCCTCTGCCTCCTCCTCCCTCTTCTCCCTCCTTCTCCCTTCTCCTCCCTCTCTCTCCCTCCTCCCCACCTCCTTCTCCTCATCTATCCTCCTCCTCTCTCCCTCCTCCACCCCATTTCTCTCCCTCCTCCTCCCTCTTCTCCCTTCCCTCCACCTCTATTCTACCCTGTGCAATCTTCCCACCAGTCCTCCTGATCCATCTCTACAAATCCTGTGCATCTCCATCTTCAGGTGTATTCACCAGTGTTTCTCCATCTTCAGGCGTATTCATGTTTCTCCATCTTCAGGCGTATTCACCAGTGTTTCTCCATCTTCAGGCGTATTCACCAGTGTTTCTCCATCTTCAGGCGTATTCACCAGTGTTTCTTCTCCATCTGTTTCTCCATCTTCAGGCGTATTCACCAGTGTTTCTCCATCTTCAGTGTTTCTCCATCTTCAGGCGTATTCACCAGTGTTTCTCCATCTTC
>NW_027008356.1:104694-108050 GCF_036934945.1 Oncorhynchus masou masou | reverse complement strand
ACAGTAACACAGTACCCCCTCTCTTTCTATCTCTATCCTGAACAGCTCTCTCTACCCCCCTCCCTCTCTAAACAGCTCTGTCTCTACCCCCTCTCTCTCTCCTCTCTAGCAGCTCTGTCTCTACCCCCCTCTCTCTCTCCCTCTCTAAACAGCTCTGTCTCTACCCCCCCTCTCTCTCCCCTCTCTAAACAGCTGTCTCTACCCCCCTCTCTCTCCCTCTCTAATCAGCTCTGTCTCTACCCTCTCTAAACAGCTCTGTCTCTACCCCCCTCTCTCTCCCTCTCTAAACAGCTGTCTCTACCCCCTCTCTCTCCCTCTCTAATCAGCTCTGTCTCTACCCCCTCTCTCTCCCTCTCTAAACAGCTCTGTCTCTACCCCCCTCTCTCTCTCCCTCTCTAAACAGCTCTCTCTACCCCCCCTCCCTCTCTAAACAGCTCTGTCTCTACCCCCCCTCTCTCTCTCCTCTCTAAACAGCTCTGTCTCTACCCCCCTCTCTCTCTCTCTCTAAACAGCTCTGTCTCTACCCCCCCCTTCTCTCTCCCTCTCTAAACAGCTCTGTCTCTACCCCCTCTCTCTCTCCTCTCTAAACAGCTCTGTCTCTACCCCCCTCTCTCTCCCTCTCTAAACAGCTCTGTCTCTACCCCCTCTCTCCCTCTCTAAACAGCTCTGTCTCTACCCCCCTCTCTCTCCCTCTCTAAGCAGCTCTGTCTCTACCCCCCTCTCTCTCCCCTCTCTAAACAGCCCTGTCTCTACCCCCCTCTCTCTCTCCCTCTCTAAACAGCTCTGTCTCTACCCCCCTCTCTCTCCCTCTCTAAACAGCTCTGTCTCTACCCCCTCTCTCTCCCCTCTCTAAGCAGCTCTGTCTCTACCCCCTCTCTCTCTCCCTCTCTAAACAGACTCTGTCTCTACCCCCCCTCTCTCTCCCTCTCTAAACAGCTCTGTCTCTACCCCCCTCTCTCTCCCTCTCTAAACAGCTCTGTCTCTACCCCCTCTCTCTCCCTCTCTAAACAGCTCTGTCTCTACCCCCTTCTCTCTCTCCTCTCTAAAGAAGCTCTGTCTCTGCCCCCTTCTCTCTCTCTCTAAACAGCTCTGTCTCTACCCCCTCTCTCTCTCCCTCTCTAAACAGCTCTGTCTCTATACCCCCTTCTCTCTCTCTCTCTCTAAACAGCTCTGTCTCTACCCCCCTCTCTCTCCCTCTCTAAACAGCTCTGTCTCTACCCCCCTCTCTCTCTCCCTCTCTAAACAGCTCTGTCTCTACCCACCCCTCTCTCTCCTCTCTAAACAGCTCTGTCTCTACCCCCCTCTCTCCCTCTCTAAACAGCTCTGTCTCTACCCCCCTCTCTCTCCCTCTCTAAACAGCTCTGTCTCTACCCCCCTCTCTCTCTCCCTCTCTAAACAGCTCTGTCTCTACCCCACCCTCTCTCTCCCTCTCTAAACAGCTGTCTCTACCCCCCCTCTCTCTCCCTCTCTAAGCAGCTCTGTCTCTACCCCCTCTCTCCCCCTCTATAAACAGCTCTGTCTCTACCCCCTCTCTCTCCCTCTCTAAACAGCTGTCTCTACCCCCTCTCTCTCCCTCTCTAAACAGCTCTGTCTCTACCCCCCCTCTCTCTCCCTCTATAAACAGCTCTGTCTCTACCCCCCTCTCTCTCCCTCTCTAAACAGCTGTCTCTACCCCCCTCTCTCTCCCTCTCTAAACAGCTCTGTCTCTACCCCCCCTCTCTCTCTCCCTCTCTAAACAGCTCTGTCTCTACCCCCCCCTCTCTCTCTCCCTCTCTAAACAGCTCTGTCTCTACCCCCTCTCTCTCTCCCTCTCTAAACAGCTCTGTCTCTACCCCCCTTCTCTCTCTCCCTCTCTAAACAGCTCTGTCTCTACCCCCCCTCTCTCCCTCTCTAAACAGCTCTGTCTCTACCCCCCCTCTCTCCCTCTCTAAGCAGCTCTGTCTCTACCCCCCTTCTCTAAACAGCTCTGTCTATCTCTACTTGGTTCTGAATGCTCCATTTGTTAACACTTCACCACCAGTTTAGTTATTCAGTCCAGAACAATCAATCCTCTTCTCTGGGTGAGTGTTCTGGTGATGTGGGTCAATCGTTTGGCCATTGATCAAATAATGGACTTTCCAGTTCCGCCCCATCACAGACACGCGCACACGCACACACACACACACACACACACACACACACACACACACACACACACACACACACATACACACATACACACACACACCTCTTTCCAGCACACAGTGCTCTAACAAGACTCAGGTCTCCAGTTTAAACCCTGCTTGTTAATTATTTAGGGTCTAAGATGTTTGGGGGGAGGGAGGGGTGCTGGGATGACATATGGAATTGTTTGAGATGGTCATACCATGGGATCATTTAGCTGAATTGTAGGACCCCTTTAGGTACCCCCCTGTACTACTAAAGCCCATAGAAACACAGAAATGGCAAAAAGGTCAGTTCAAGGAAATGTATCATAAGAAACAAAGGTGTTTAAGTGTCTGTCCTAAATCTAGGAGACATGTTTAAGCCTTTTTCTGGGTCGGCACAAAACTACCTCCATACTTCCATTCGTTTAGAATAAAGACCCGGTCCTGTTACCTTCAAATCAAATCAAATGTATTTATATAGCCCTTCGTACATCAGCTGATATCTCAAAGTGCTGTACAGAAACCCAGCCTGAAACCCCAAACAGCAAGCAATGCAGGTGTAGAAGCACGGTGGTTAGGAAAAACTCCTAGAAAGGCCAGAACCTAGGAAGAAACCTAGAGAGGAACCAGGCTATGAGGGAGGCCAGTCCTCTTCTGGCTGTGCCGGGTAGAGGGGAACCAGGCTATGAGGTGGCCAGTCCTCTTCTGGCTGTACCGGGTGGAGAGGTACCAGGCTATGAGGGTGACCAGTCCTCTCTGGCTGTGCCGGGTAGTGAGGAACCAGGCTATGAGGGGTGGCCAGTCCTCTTCTGGCTGTGCCGGGTAGTGAGGAACCAGGCTATGAGGGGTGGCCAGTCCTCTTCTGGCTGTGCCGGGTAGTGAGGAACCAGGCTATGAGGGGTGGCCAGTCCTCTTCTGGCTGTGCCGGGTGGAGAGGTACCAGGCTATGAGGGGTGGCCAGTCCTCTTCTGGCTGTGCCGGGTGGAGAGGTACCAGGCTATGAGGGGTGGCCAGTCCTCTTCTGGCTGTGCCGGGTGGAGAGGTACCAGGCTATGAGGGGTGACCAGTCCTCTTCTGGCTGTGCCGGGTGGAGAGGTACCAGGCTATGAGGGGTGACCAGTCCCTCTTCTGGCTGTGCCGGGTGGAGAGGTACCAGGCTATGAGGGTGGCCAGTCCTCTTCTGGCTGTACCGGGAGGAGAGGTACCAGG
>NW_027008356.1:89694-99694 GCF_036934945.1 Oncorhynchus masou masou | reverse complement strand
AAGGGGAGGGGTTAAAGATGAAGGGGAGGGGGTAAAGATGAAGGGGAGGGGTTAAAGATGAAGGGGAGGAGATGGGGTAAAGATGAAGGGGAGGGGTTAAAGATGAAGGGGAGGGGGTAAAGATGAAGGGGAGGGGTTAAAGATGAAGGGGAGGAGATGGGGTAAAGATGAAGGGGAGGGGTTAAAGATGAAGGGGAGGAGACGGGGTAAAGATGAAGGGGAGGGGTTAAAGATGAAGGGGAGGAGATGGGGTAAAGATGAAGGGGAGGGGTTAAAGATGAAGGGGAGGAGACGGGGTAAAGATGAAGGGGAGGGGTTAAAGATGAAGGGGAGGAGATGGGGTAAAGATGAAGGGGAGGGGTTAAAGATGAAGGGGAGGAGACGGGGTAAAGATGAAGGGGAGGGGTTAAAGATGAAGGGGAGGGGTTAAAGGTGAAGGTGAGGTGATGGGGTAAAGATGAAGGGGAGGGGTTAAAGATGAAGGGGAGGAGACGGGGTAAAGATGAAGGGGAGGGGTTAAAGATGAAGGGGAGGAGACGGGGTAAAGATGAAGGGGAGGGGTTAAAGATGAAGGGGAGGGGTTAAAGATGAAGGGGAGGAGACGGGGTAAAGATGAAGGGGAGGGGTTAAAGATGAAGGGGAGGAGACGGGGTAAAGATGAAGGGGAGGGGTTAAAGATGAAGGGGAGGGGTTAAAGATGAAGGGGAGTGGTTAAAGATGAAGGGGAGGGGTTAAAGATGAAGGGGAGGAGACGGGGTAAAGATGGATGTTTAAGCCTGGAGGCCATTGAGACATGAAGTGTGTATGTGCCATTCAGAGGGTGAATGAGATAAATAGTTTTCTAAGTGTCTTTGAACGGGGGTACGGTAGTAGGTGCCAGGCGCACCGGTTTGGGTCAAGAACTGCAACGCTGCTGGATTTTTCACACTCAACAGTTTCCCGGTATCAAGAATGGTCCACCGCCCGAAGGACATCCAGCCAACTTGAAGGTGTTCCTAATGTTTTGTAAACTCAGTGTATGTGTGTCTCTCCAGTTCTACGGCTGTTACAGGGTATTACCACAGAGCTGCTGTGTGTCTCTCCAGTTCTGTTACAGGGTATTACCACAGAGCTGCTGTGTGTCTCTCCAGTTCTGTTACAGGGTATTACCACAGAGCTGCTGTGTGTCTCTCCAGTTCTGTTACAGGGTATTACCACAGAGCTGCTGTGTGTCTCCAGTTCTGTTACAGGGTATTACCACAGAGCTGCTGTGTGTCTCTCCAGTTATGTTACAGGGTAGTACCACAGAGCTGCTGTGTGTCTCTCCAGTTATGTTACAGGGTAGTACCACAGAGCTGCTGTGTGTCTCTCCAGTTCTGTTACAGGGTATTACCACAGAGCTGCTGTGTGTCTCTCCAGTTCTGTTACAGGGTATTACCACAGAGCTGCTGTGTGTCTCTCCAGTTCTGTTACAGGGTATTACCACAGAGCTGCTGTGTGTCTCTCCAGTTCTGTTACAGGGTATTACCACAGAGCTGCTGTGTGTCTCTCCAGTTCTGTTACAGGGTATTACCACAGAGCTGCTGTGTGTCTCTCCAGTTCTGTTACAGGGTATTACCACAGAGCTGCTGTGTGTCTCTCCAGTTCTGTTACAGGGTATTACCACAGAGCTGCTGTGTGTCTCTCCAGTTCTGTTACAGGGTATTACCACAGAGCAGCTGTGTGTCTCTCCAGTTCTGTTACAGGGTAGTACCACAGAGCTGCTGTGTGTCTCTCCAGTTCTGTTACAGGGTATTACACAGAGCTGCTGTGTGTCTCTCCAGTTCTGTTACAGGGTATTACCACAGAGCTGCTGTGTCTCTCCAGTTCTGTTACAGGGTATTACCACAGAGCTGCTGTGTCTCTCCAGTTCTGTTACAGGGTATTACCACAGAGCTGCTGTGTGTCTCTCCAGTTCTGTTACAGGGTATTACCACAGAGCTGCTGAGTGTCTCTCCAGTTCTGTTACAGTGTAGTACCACAGTATTCCACTAGGTGTCACTGTCTTACAGGGTTGGTGTCACATAAAGCAGCTACTGTTACTGGGGTTAACACACACCACACACACACACACACACACACACACACACACACACACACACACACACACACACACACACACACACACACACACACACACACACACACACACACACACACACACACACACACACACACACACACACACACACACACACACACACACACACACACACACACACACACACACACACACACACACACAGCAATATGTCCAGTCTCACTGCAACACACACACACAGCAATATGTCCTGTCTCACTGCAACACACACACACAGCAATAAGTCCAGTCTCACTGCAACACACACACACAGCAATATGTCCTGTCTCACTGCAACACACACACACAGCAATAAGTCCAGTCTCACTGCAACACACACACACAGCAATATGTCCTGTCTCACTGCAACACACACACACAGCAATATGTCCTGTCTCACTGCAACACACACAGTACTACGTACGGTCACATCTCATGCCCTGGTGTATCAACCCGTAGAGTAGGGATCCACAGTGGTCACAGAACGTAGGGCTGGAGTAGGTGTGGACCTTAAACTTGTGTTTACTCCTCGGGTCCTGGAGAGCGAGAGACAGAGAGAGACAGAGAGGGAGAGAGAAAAACAGAGAGAGAGAGGTTGTGAGGTCGGGGGTCCCACTCACCAACCAAGATTTCAGAGAATGGGACAAACAACAAATTGAGACTCTGCATGCAGAATTTTGCACAAAAAAGTATTTATTTAACCTTTGACTAGACAAAAATATCCTATGAATTAGGCCGATACCCGCTAATTATCAAAATTGTTTATTTCACTTTTGTTAAACCATTTCACTTGCTTTGGCAATGTAAAGTTGTGTTTCCCATGCCAATAACGCCTCTTGAATTGAATTGTATTTAATTGAGAGAGTAAAACCACAATATGACCTTAACAAAGACAAGGTCAGACCACAATGTGACTGATATCCCTGGAACTCACAATGTGACTGTTATCCCTGGAACTCACAATGTGACTGTTATCCCTGGAACTCACAATGTGACTGATATCCCTGGAACTCACAATGTGACTGATATCCCTGGAACTCACAATGTGACTGATATCCCTGGAACTCACAATGTGACTGATATCCCTGGAACTCACAATGTGACTGTTATCCCTGGAACTCACAATGTGACTGATATCCCTGGAACTCACAATGTGACTGTTATCCCTGGAACTCACAATGTGACTGTTATCCCTGGAACTCACAATGTGACTGTTATCCCTGGAACTCACAATGTGACTGATATCCCTGGAACTCACAATGTGACTGATATCCCTGGAACTCACAATGTGACTGTTATCCCTGGAACTCACAATGTGACTGTTATCCCTGGAACTCACAATGTGACTGTTATCCCTGGAACTCACAATGTGACTGATATCCCTGGAACTCACAATGTGACTGTTATCCCTGGAACTCACAATGTGACTGTTATCCCTGGAACTCACAATGTGACTGATATCCCTGGAACTCACAATGTGACTGATATCCCTGGAACTCACAATGTGACTGATATCCAACACAACTCCCCTGGAACTCACAATGTGACTGTTATCCCTGGAACTCACAATGTGACTGATATCCCTGGAACTCACAATGTGACTGATATCCAACACAACTCCCCTGGAACTCATAGTGTGAGGGAGAGAGAGAGATGAGTGAGGAAGAGATGATGGAGAGAGAGATGGGAGAGAGAGATGAGGGAGAGATAGAGATGAGGGAGATAGAGATAACCTTTGTGTCACAATACAGTTGAAGTCGGAAGTTAACATACACTTTAGCTCAATACATTTAAACTCCGTTTTTTCACAATTCCTGACATTTAATCCTAGTAAAAATTCCCTGTCTTGGGTCAGTTAGGATCACCACTTTATTTTAATGTGAAATGTCAGAATAATAGTAGGGAGAATGATTTATTTCAGCTTTTATTTATTTCATCACATTCCCAGTGAGTCAGAAGTTTTACATACACTAAATTAGTATTTGGTAGCATAGCCTTTAAATTCTTTAACTTGGGTCAAACGTTTGGGTAGCCTTCCACAAGCTTCCCACAATAATTTGGGTGAATTTTGGACTATTCCAAAACCACCTCTCCACCACGCCGTCAGAGCTGGTGTAACTGAGTCGGGTTTGTAACTGTGTTGAGGTGTGTTATTAGTTGATTGACCTAATGTGCCACGCTGCACATTCCATTATCTCTCATGCTTTACGAGGTCAACAGGGGAGAGGGCAAGGGTCAACACTGCTTTATCACAGACACAGATAGAGAGAGAGAAAGAGAGAGAGAGAGACACTAAGACAGAGAGAGAGAGAGACACCAAGACAGAGAGAGAGAGACACCAAGACAGAGACAGAGAGAGAGAGAGACAGAGAAAGAGAGAGAGAGAGAGACACCAAGACAGAGAAAGAGAGAGAGAGAGAGAGACACCAAGACAGAGAAAGAGAGAGAGAGAGAGACACCAAGACAGAGAGAGAGACAGAGAGAGAGAGAGACACCAAGACAGAGAGAGAGAGAGAGAGACAGAGAGAGAGAGAAAGAGAGACAGAGAGAGAGAGAGAGACACCAAGACAGAGAGACACCAAGACAGAGAGAGAGAGAGAGAGACACCAAGACAGAGAGAGAGACACCAAGACAGGGAGAGAGAGACACCAAGACAGAGAAAGAGAGAGAGACAGAGAGAGAGAGACAGAGAAAGAGAGAGAGAGACACCAAGACAGAGAGAGAGACAGAGAGAGAGAGACACCAAGACAGAGAGAGAGAGAGAGACAGAGAGAAAGAGAGAGAGACAGAGAGAGAGAGAGAGAGAGAGAGAGAGAGACACCAAGACAGAGAGACACCAAGACAGAGAGAGAGAGACACCAAGACAGAGAGAGAGCAAGAGACAGAGAGAGAGAAAGAGAGACACAGAGAGAGAGAGACACCAAGACAGAGAAAGAGAGAGACAGAGAGAGAGAAAGAGAGAGAGAGAGACAGAGAGAGAGAGAGAGACACCAAGACAGAGAGAGAGCAAGAGACAGAGAGAGAGACACCAAGACAGAGAAAGAGCAAGAGACAGAGAGAGAGAAAGAGAGACACAGAGAGAGAGAGAGACAGGGAGAGAGAGACAGAGAGAGAGACAGGGAGAGAGAGACAGAGAGAGCGAGACAGACAGAGCGAGAGAGAGACACACAAAGAGAGAGACACACAGAGACAGAGAGAGAGAGAGAGACACCGAGACCGAGAGAGAGAGAGAGAGAGAGAAAGAGACAGAGAGAGAGAGACAGAGAGAGAGATGGACGGAGGGAGGGAGGGAGAGAGAGAGATGGAGGGAGGGACAGAGAGAGTAGCCTGTTGACTGACCCTCTCCTGTTCTTTTAGACAAACCCATGAAACAAGAGCAGCCAGAAGAACAGGACAGTGCTGACCTTGTCTTTATTAATGTCAGGCTCATTTAACAGCCATTTAATCAGTGGCTACATAATCAATATTTAACAAACACACATATACGAAACACAAACACACAAACCCGCTCCTGGTGCCTGTCTTATCCCTGTGATTTTTCCCTGAGGGGACATTGGAGAAAGGTGGGAAAACTGCGGGAATGTTGTTGGGAACGAGGTGGGAATACTACGGGAGGGTTGTTGGGAACGAGGTGGGAATACTACGGGAGGGTTGTTGGGAACAAGGTGGGAATACTACGGGAGGGTTGTTGGGAACGAGGTGGGAATACTACGGGAGGGTTGTTGGGAACGAGGTGGGAATACTACGGGAGGGTTGTTGGGAACGAGGTGGGAATACTACGGGAGGGTTGTTGGGAACGAGGTGGGAATACTACGGGAGGGTTGTTGGGAACGAGGTGGGAATACTACGGGAGGGTTGTTGGGAACGAGGTGGGAATACTACGGGAGGGTTGTTGGGAACAAGGTGGGAATACTACGGGAGGGTTGTTGGGAACGAGGTGGGAATACTACGGGAGGGTTGTTGGGAACGAGGTGGGAATACTACGGGAGGGTTGTTGGGAACAAGGTGGGAATACTACGGGAGGGTTGTTGGGAACGAGGTGGGAATACTACGGGAGGGTTGTTGGGAACGAGGTGGGAATACTACGGGAGGGTTGTTGGGAACGAGGTGGGAATACTACGGGAGGGTTGTTGGGAACGAGGTGGGAATACTACTGGAGGGTTGTGTGTTATCGGGGAAGGTTGTCCTGCTAGGAACGATTAGAGAATGGAACAAGAGAGGACATCTGGGGTTAGAGAAGTTACTGATAGAACAATCCAGACAGAGAGGGAGGAATGGAGGGAGGGAGGAATGGAGAGAGGGAGAGAGGAATGGAGATATGGGAGAGAGAGAGGGAGGAATGGACAGAGGGAGGGAGGAATGGAGAGAGAGAGAGAGAGGAATGGAGAGAGGGTAGGAGGAATGGAGATATGGAGAGAGAGGGAGGAATGGACAGAGGGAGGGAGGAATGGAGAGAGGGAGGGAGGAATGGAGATATGGAGAGAGAGAGGGAGGAATGGACAGAGGGAGGGAGGAATGGAGAGAGGGAGGGAGGAATGGAGAGAGGGAGGGAGGAATGGAGATATGGAGAGAGGGAGGGAGGAATGGACAGAGGGAGGGAGGAATGGAGAGAGGGAGGGAGGAATGGAGATATGGAGAGAGAGGGGAGGAATGGAGAGAGGGAGGGAGGAATGGAGAGAGGGAGGGAGGAATGGGAGAGAGGGAGGGGGAATGGAGAGAGGGAGGGGGAGGAATGGAGAGAGGGAGGAATGGAGATATGGAGAGAGAGAGGGAGGAATGGAGAGAGGGAGGGAGGAATGGAGAGAGAGGGAGGAATGTAGAGAAGGAGGGAGGAATGGAGAGAGGGAGGAATGGAGAGAGGGAGGGAGGATTGGAGAGAGGGAGGGAGGAATGGAGATATGGAGAGAGGGAGTAATGGAGAGAGGGAGGGAGGAATGGAGAGAGAGAGGGAGGAATGGAGAGAGGGAGGAATGGAGATATGGAGAGAGAGAGGGAGGAATGGAGAGAGGGAGGAATGGAGATATGGAGAGAGAGAGGGAGGAATGGAGAGAGAGAGGGAGGAATCTACAGAGGGAGAGAGGAATGGAGAGAGGGTAGGAGGAATGGAGAGAGGGAGGGAGGAATGAAGAGAGGGAGAGTGAGGAATGGAGAGAGAGAGGGAGGAATGGAGAGAGGGAGGAATGGAGGAATGGAGAAAGGGAGGGAGGAATGGAGAGAGGGTAGGAGGAATGGAGAGAGGGTAGGAGGAATGGAGAGAGGGAGGGAGGAATGGAGAGAGGGTAGGAGGAATGGAGAGAGGGTAGGAGGAATGGAGAGAGAGAGGGAGGAATGGAGAGAGAGGGAGGAATGGAGAGAGAGGGAGGAATGGAGAGAGGGTAGGAGGAATGGAGAGAGGGAGGAATGGAGGAATGGAGAAAGGGAGGGAGGAATGGAGAGGGTAGGAGGAATGGAGAGAGGGTAGGAGGAATGGAGAGAGGGAGGGAGGAATGGAGAGAGGGTAGGAGGAATGGAGAGAGGGTAGGAGGAATGGAGAGAGGGAGGGAGGAATGGAGAGGGGGAGAGAGAGGGAGGAATGGAGAGAGAGAGGGAGGAATGGAGAGAGGGAGGAATGGAGATATGGAGAGAGAGAGGGAGGAATGGAGAGAGAGAGGGATAGGAATCTACAGAGGGAGAGAGGAATGGAGAGAGGGTAGGAGGAATGGAGAGAGGGAGGGAGGAATGGAGAGAGGGAGAGTGAGGAATGGAGAGAGAGAGGGAGGAATGGAGAGAGAGAGGGAGGAATGGAGAGAGGGAGGGAGGAATGGAGAGAGGGTAGGAGGAATGGAGAGAGGGTAGGAGGAATGGAGAGAGGGAGGGAGGAATGGAGAGGGGGAGAGAGAGGGAGGAATGGAGATAGGGAGGGAGGAATGGAGATAGGGAGGGAGGAATGGAGAGAGGGAGGGAGGAATGGAGAGAGGGAGGGAGGAATGGAGAGAGAGGGAGGAATGGAGAGAGAGGGAGGAATGGAGAGAAGGAGGGAGGAATGGAGAGAAGGAGGGAGGAATGGAGAGAGGGAGGAATGGAAATATAGGGAGAGGCGAGTTGAGTTTTTACCAAAAAGTTCTATTTTGGTTTCATCTGACCATATGACATTCTCACAATCTTCTTGTGGATCATCCAAATGCTCTCTTGCAAACTTCAGACGGGCCTGGACATGTGTGGCTTAAGCAGGGGGACACGTCTGGCACTGCAGAATTTGAGTCCGGGCGGTGTAGTGTGTTACTGATGGTAGGCTTTGTTACTTTGGTCCCAGCTCTCTGCAAGTCATTCACTAGGTCCCCCTGTGTGGTTCTGGGATTTTTGCTCACCGTTCTTGTGATCATTTTGACCCACGGGGTGAGATCTTGCGTGGAGCCCCAGATCGAGGAGATTATCAGTGGTCTTGTATGTCTTCCATTTACTAATAATTGCTCCCACAATTGATTTTCTCAAACCAAGCTATTGCTGATCCAGTCTTCCCAGCCTGGTGCAGGTCTACAATTTGGTTTCTGCTGTCCTTTGACAGCTCTTTGGTCTTGGCCATAGTGGAGTTTGGAGTGTGACTGTTTGAGGTTGTGGACAGGTATCTTTTCTACTGATAACAAGTTCAAACAGGTGCCATTAATACAGGTAACGAGTGGAGGACAGAGGAGCCTCTTAAAGAAGAAGTTTCAGGTCTGTGAGAACCAGAAATCTTGCTTGTTTGTAGGTGACCAAATACTTATTTTCCACCATAATATGCAAATAAATTCATTTAAAAATCCTACAATGTGATTTTCTGGATTTTTTTCTTCTCATTTTGTCTGTCATAATTGAAGTGAACCTATGATGAAAATTACAGGCCTCTCATCTTTTTAAGTGGGAGAACTTGCGCAATTGGTGGCTGACTAATTACTTTTTTGCCCCACTGTACATCCTAGAAACCTGGTTAAACTATCATTATGACATCATGGATGAATTCTAGAATATACCCCACTGTATGGAGAGAGGGGGGGCAATGGAGAGAGAGAGGGAGGAAGGGAGATATGGAGAGAGAGAGGGAGGAAGGGAGATATGGAGAGAGAGAGGGAGGAAGGGAGATATGGAGACAGAGAGGAGGAAGGGAGATATGGAGACAGAGGGAGGAATGGAGATATGGAGACAGAGAGGGAGGAAGGGAGATATGGAGAGAGAGGGAGGAAGGGAGATATGGAGAGAGAGAGGGGGGGGGGCAATGGAGAGAGAGGGAGGAAGGGAGATATGGAGAGAGAGGGAGGAAGGGAGATATGGAGAGAGAGAGAGGGAGGAAGGGAGATATGGAGAGAGAGAGGGAGGAAGGGAGATATGGAGAGAGAGAGGGAGGAAGGGAGATATGGAGAGAGAGAGGGAGGAAGGGAGATATGGAGAGAGAGAGAGGGAGGAAGGGAGATATGGAGAGAGAGAGGGAGGAAGGGAGATATGGGAGAGAGAGGGAGGAAGGGAGATATGGAGAGAGAGGGAGGAAGGGAGATATGGAGACAGAGGGAGGAATGGAGATATGGAGACAGAGAGGGAGGAAGGGAGATATGGAGAGAGAGAGGGAGGAAGGGAGATATGGAGAGAGAGAGGGAGGAAGGGAGATATGGAGAGAGAGAGGGAGGAAGGGAGATATGGAGACAGAGAGGGAGGAAGGGAGATATGGAGACAGAGAGGGAGGAAGGGAGATATGGAGAGAGAGGGAGGAAGGGAGATATGGAGAGAGAGGGAGGAAGGGAGATATGAGAGGAGAGAGGGAGGAAGGGAGATATGGAGAGAGAGAGGGAGGAAGGGAGAAATGGAGAGAGAGAGGGAGGAAGGGAGATATGGAGAGAGAGGGAGGAAGGGAGATATGGAGAGAGAGAGGGAGGAAGGGAGATATGGAGAGAG
>NW_027008356.1:82194-84694 GCF_036934945.1 Oncorhynchus masou masou | reverse complement strand
GAACATCCTACTGTAGATACAGTCTCTTCTATAGTCCTATATAATGAGCATCCTACTGTAGATACAGTCTCTTCTATAGTCCTATATAATGAACATCCTACAGTAGATACAGTCTCTTCTATAGTCCTATATAATGAACATCCTACTGTAGATACAGTCTCTTCTATAGTCCTATATAATGAGCATCCTACTGTAGATACAGTCTCTTCTATAGTCCTATATAATGAACATCCTACTGTTGATACAGTCTCTTCTATAGTCCTATATAATGAACATCCTACAGTAGATACAGTCTCTTCTACAGTCCTATATAATGAACATCCTACTGTTGATACAGTCTCTTCTATAGTCCTATATAATGAACATCCTACAGTAGATACAGTCTCTTCTATAGTCCTATATAATGAACATCCTACAGTAGATACAGTCTCTTCTATAGTCCTATATAATGAACATCCTACTGTAGATACAGTCTCTTCTATAGTCCTATATAATGAACATCCTACTGTAGATACAGTCTCTTCTATAGTCCTATATAATGAACATCCTACTGTAGATACAGTCTCTTCTATAGTCCTATATAATGAACATCCTACTGTAGATACAGTCTCTTCTATAGTCCTATATAATGAACATCCTACTGTAGATACAGTCTCTTCTATAGTCCTATATAATGAACATCCTACTGTAGATACAGTCTCTTCTATAGTCCTATATAATGAACATCCTACTGTAGATACAGTCTCTTCTATAGGTCTCTATAATGAACATCCTACTGTAGATACAGTCTCTTCTATAGTCCTATATAATGAACATCCTACTGTAGATACAGTCTCTTCTATAGGTCTCTATAATGAGCATCCTACTGTAGATACAGTCTCTTCTATAGGTCTATATAATGAACATCCTACTGTAGATACAGTCTCTTCTATAGTCCTATATAATGAACATCCTACTGTAGATACAGTCTCTTCTATAGGTCTCTATAATGAACATCCTACTGTAGATACAGTCTCTTCTATAGTCCTATATAATGAACATCCTACTGTAGATACAGTCTCTTCTATAGGTCTCTATAATGAGCATCCTACTGTAGATACAGTCTCTTCTATAGGTCTATATAATGAACATCCTACTGTAGATACAGTCTCTTCTATAGTCCTATATAATGAACATCCTACTGTAGATACAGTCTCTTCTATAGTCCTATATAATGAACATCCTACTGTAGATACAGTCTCTTCTATAGTCCTATATAATGAACATCCTACTGTAGATACAGTCTCTTCTATAGTCCTATATAATGAACATCCTACTGTAGATACAGTCTCTTCTATAGTCCTATATAATGAACATCCTACTGTAGATACAGTCTCTTCTATAGTCCTATATAATGAGCATCCTACTGTAGATACAGTCTCTTCTATAGTCCTATATAATGAACATCCTACTGTAGATACAGTCTCTTCTATAGTCCTATATAATGAACATCCTACTGTAGATACAGTCTCTTCTATAGGTCTCTATAATGAGCATCCTACTGTAGATACAGTCTCTTCTATAGGTCTATATAATGAACATCCTACTGTAGATACAGTCTCTTCTATAGTCCTATATAATGAACATCCTACTGTAGATACAGTCTCTTCTATAGGTCTCTATAATGAACATCCTACTGTAGATACAGTCTCTTCTATAGTCCTATATAATGAACATCCTACTGTAGATACAGTCTCTTCTATAGGTCTCTATAATGAGCATCCTACTGTAGATACAGTCTCTTCTATAGGTCTATATAATGAACATCCTACTGTAGATACAGTCTCTTCTATAGTCCTATATAATGAACATCCTACTGTAGATACAGTCTCTTCTATAGTCCTATATAATGAACATCCTACTGTAGATACAGTCTCTTCTATAGTCCTATATAATGAACATCCTACTGTGTATAAATTGTCTTTTTCCACATGTTGTTACTTTACAGCCTTATTCTACAATGGAATAAAATAGTTTTTTCTTTCCGCATCATCAATCTACACACAATACCCCATAATGACATCACAATACCCCATAATGACATCACAATACCCCATAATGACATCCCAATACCCCATAATGACATCACAATACCCCATAATGACATCCCAATACCCCATAATGACATCACAATACCCCATAATGACATCACAATACCCCATAATGACATCACAATACCCCATAATGACATCACAATACCCCATAATTACAAAACAAAAACAGGTTTCTCGCAAATGTGCATTCATAAGTATGTAATATAATAATATAATAATAATATCACATTTACATAAGTATTCAGACCCTTTACTCAGTACTTTGTTGAAGTATCTTCGGCAGCGATTACAGCCTAGAGTCGTCTTGGGTATGACGCTACAAAGTTTAGCACACCTGTATTTGGTTTCTCCCATTCTTCTCTGCAGATCCTCTCAAGCTCTGTCAGGTTGGATGGGAAGCGTCGCTG
>NW_027008356.1:67194-77194 GCF_036934945.1 Oncorhynchus masou masou | reverse complement strand
AGTCTGGGAGGAGAGGTCATATGTTGGTAGCTAGATCTATGGTAGCTAATCTGAATGGAGAGGTAATATGTTAGTAGCTAGATCTATGGTAGCTAGAGATAAGGTAGCTAGAGCTAAGGTAGCTAGATCTATGGTAGCTAGTCTGGAAGGAGAGGTAATATGTTAGTAGCTAGGTCTATGGTATCTAGATATATGGTAGCTAGATCTATGGTAGCTAGTCTGAAAGGAGTGGCAATATGTTAGTAGCTAGATCTATGGTAGCTAGATCTATGGTAGCTAGTCTGGAAGGAGAGGTCATATGTTGGTAGCTAGATCTATGGTAGCTAGATCTATGGTAGCTAGTCTGAATGGAGAGGTAATATGTTAGTAGCTAGATCTATGGTAGCTAGAGCTAAGGTAGCTAGATTTATGGTAGCTAGTCTGGAAGGAGAGGTAATATGTTAGTAGCTAGGTCTATGGTAGCTAGTCTGGAAGGAGAGATCATATGTTAGTAGCTAGGTCTATGGTAGCTAGTCTGGAAGGAGATATCATATGTTAGTAGCTAGGTCTATGGTAGCTAGATCTATGGTAGCTCGTCTGGAAGAGGTAATATGTTAGTAGCTAGGTCTATGGTAGCTAGTCTGGGAGGAGTACACAGTAGGTCTACTACTACTAGATTCTGCAACTAGATATTTGGTGACTCACTGAGAGAACACAGTAGTTCTACTCATAGATTCTGTAGGATCTACACATTCACACAGGTTTAACAAATAACCAATATAATATCAGATCAATCATTTGTGACAAAATGTGGGGTCTAAAATACTTTCTGAATGTACTATTTATTGTTAATTTGTTCTTCTCTCTATTCTCTTCAGCAAGAGGTGTGGAGGGCCACTTCCTGTACAGAATGCAAACCCTTCACCGCAGACACACACACCACTCTCTCACCACCTCAACACAGACCAAAACACCCCATCACTGTGATAACAGAGAGGGAGACAGAGAGGAGACAGAGAGAGACAGAGAGGGAGACAGAGAGAGACAGAGAGGGAGACAGAGAGAGACAGAGAGAGAGAGACAGAGGGGGAGACAGAGAGAGAGAGAGACAGAGAGAGAGAGACAGAGAGAGAGACAGAGAGGGAGAGAGACAGAGAGAGAGAGACAGAGGGGAGACAGAGAGAGACAGAGAGGGAGACAGAGAGAGACAGAGATGGGAGACAGAGAGGGAGACAGAGAGAGAGAGACAGAGGGGGAGACAGAGAGAGAGAGAGACAGAGAGGGAGAGAGACAGAGAGGGAGACAGAGAGGAGAGAGAGAGAGAGAGAGAGAGCGACAGAGAGAGACAGAGAGAGACAGAGAGAGAGAGACAGAGGGGAGACAGAGACAGAGAGGGAGAGACAGAGTGAGAGAGAGACAGAGAGAGAGAGAGAGACAGAGAGAGACAGAGGGAGACAGAGAGAGAGAGAGACAGAGAGAGAGAGAGACAGAGAGAGACAGAGACAGAGAGACAGCGGGAGAGAGACAGAGACAGAGAGACAGAGAGACAGAGAGAGACAGAGAGGGAGACACACCTAACCCTCTGCCAGTCATGGCTTGCTCCCAAGAGATTCCCTGTTACCATAAGTCCTAAGAGAAGGAGGCGGGGTTGACAGGGAGAGGAAGTACACTCAGAGCCTCAACCTTCCAGTAGAACAGGTATTGTAAATGTAAAGGCCACAAAGACCAAGGACAGAACCCCCCTCTCTCTATAGACTGTTACAGTAACCTACCAGTCTCTCTCTATAGACTGTTACAGTAACCTACCAGTCTCTCTCTATATACTGTTACAGTAACCTACCAGTCAGACCCTCTCTCTATAGACTGTTACAGTAACCTACCAGTCTCTCTCTATAGACTGTTACAGTAACCTACCAGTCTCTCTCTATAGACTGTTACAGTAACCTACCAGTCTCTCTCTATAGACTGTTACAGTAACCTACCAGTCTCTCTCTATAGACTGTTACAGTAACCTACCAGTCTCTCTCTATAGACTGTTACAGTAACCTACCGGTCTCTCTCTATAGACTGTTACAGTAACCTACCAGTCTCTCTATAGACTGTTACAGTAACCTACCGGTCTCTCTCTATAGACTGTTACAGTAACCTATACTGTTACAGTAACCTACCAGTCAGACCCTCTCTCTATAGACTGTTACAGTAACCTACCAGTCTCTCTCTATAGACTGTTACAGTAACCTACCAGTCTCTCTCTATAGACTGTTACAGTAACATACCAGTCTCTCTCTATAGACTGTTACAGTAACCTACCAGTCTCTCTCTATAGACTGTTACAGTAACATACCAGTCTCTCTCTATAGACTGTTACAGTAACCTACCAGTCTCTCTCTATAGACTGTTACAGTAACCTACCGGTCTCTCTCTATAGACTGTTACAGTAATCTACCAGTCTCTCTCTATAGACTATTACAGTAACCTACCAGTCAGACCCTCTCTCTATAGACTGTTACAGTAACCTACCAGTCTCTCTCTATAGACTGTTACAGTAACCTACCAGTCTCTCTCTCTATAGACTGTTACAGTAACCTACCAGTCTCTCTCTATAGACTGTTACAGTAACCTACCAGTCTCTCTCTATAGACTGTTACAGTAACCTACCAGTCAGACCCTCTCTATAGACTGTTACAGTAACCTACCAGTCTCTCTCTATGAACTATTTACAGTAACCTACCAGTCTCTCTCTATAGACTGTTACAGTAACCTACCAGTCTCTCTCTATAGTCTGTTACAGTAACCTACCAGTCAGACCCTCTCTCTATAGACTGTCTCTGTCACTTCAGCTAACACTCACTTTGTCAACCCCCCCCCACACACACACACACACACATTTCAGAGGAGAGGAGGAATGCCAGACATCTTGTCTTGACTTGTTTAACTAGAGGATCTTGTCTCTCTCTGTGTGTGGGAGTATAGAGCCCTGAAACAGTGATTGAGACGGTTTAACTAGAGGATCTTGTCTCTCTGTGTGTGGGAGTATAGAGCCCTGAAACAGTGATTGAGACGGTTTAACTAGAGGATCTTGTCTCTCTCTGTGTGGGAGTATAGAGCCCTGAAACAGTGATTGAGACGGTTTAACTAGAGGATCTTGTCTCTCTCTGTGTGGGAGTATAGAGCCCTGAAACTGTGATTGAGACTGTTTAACTAGAGGATCTTGTCTCTCTCTGTGTGGGAGTATAGAGCCCTGAAACAGTGATTGAGACGGTTTAACTAGGGAGTCTCTCTCTGTGTGGGAGTATAGAGCCCTGAAACAGTGATTGAGAGACTTGTTGCTGCCATTCATTTTTATTTTACATCTGCTGATGGAGACACTGACCTGCTTCCCTAAACTACTCACTTCTCCTCTGTCTGCCCCCTCCCTCTCTGAAATTTGTCAGTGAAATTAGAGTAAAAAATAGCCATTGTGTTAACTGTCAACAGACCACAAGCTGAAGGAGAGAGAGTGAGAGAGAGACAGACACACAGAGAGAGACAGAGAGAGACAGAGATACAGAGAGAGAGAGACAGAATACAGAGAGAGACAGACAGATAGAGAGACAGAGAGACAGAGACACAGAGAAAGAGACAGACAGAGAGAGACAGAGAGAGAGACAGAGACAGACAGAGAGACAGAGAGACAGACACACAGAGGCAGAGAGAGATACAGAGAGAGACAGACAGATAGAGAGACAGAGACAGACAGAGAGACAGAGAGACACACAGAGAGAGAGACAGAGAGACAGACAGATACAGATCATGGTATTTGTCTGTCGGTCTCTTCTAGAGCGTAGATCAGCTGTTTCCGCTTTGTTGGGGATTGGAACGGTTTCTGCTACTCTGTGTGTGTTGCACTTCACCCTCTTTGACACAGAGAAAGAGATACAGAGAGACAGAGATACAGAGATACAGAGAGACAGAGAGAGACAGAGAGACAGAGACAGACAGACAGATAAGAGACAGAGAGAGACAGAGAGAGACAGAGAGAGACAGAGACAGAGACAGAGATACAGATACAGAGAGACAGAGAGAGAGATACAGAGAGACAGAGATGCAGAGAGAGACAGAGATACAGAGAGAGACCGAGAGACAGAGATACAGACAGATAGAGAGACAGAGAGAGACAGAGAGACAGAGAGAGACAGAGACAGAGAGACAGAGATACAGAGAGACAGAGACAGAGATGCAGAGAGACAGACAGAGAGACAGAGAGAGACAGAGACAGAGATACAGAGAGACAGAGAGACAGAGATGCAGAGAGACAGACAGATAGAGAGACAGAGAGAGACTTTGTTGGGGACAGAAGGTTTCTGCCTCTCTGTGTGTGTTACTTCACCCTCTTTGCATTTCCTGTGTTACCACCCTGACAAAGCAACAACACCCAAGATGCATCACACGTGTGTGACATCTTCTAACGGCTGTACACGTTCTGACTAGACACTGGTACCATCTCTGCAGCCTGCTGCTTCTTACCTCATAGTACTGTTTGACTGCTTATACAGTCTACACCTGACACACACACACACACACACACACACACACACACACACACACACACACACACACACACACACACACACACACACACACACACACACACACACACACACACACACACACACCACTACTGATGATGCAATCTCTAGAAATCAGGGCCCATAAATTAGTTAGTGAGCCAGCTATCTAAACTTGGCCACATGTTCTAATTACCGTCCAGGGGGCAGCCATATTGATTTTGTTCGTCACTCAGATATCATATCAGAAATAAACGTTTCTCTCCAACCAGTGGAAAAATGTGTACCACTGCAGCAGACATGCTTTAAACTGAAACATTTTCACAAATGATCTCTGCTGTCAAGAGGAGTTATGGATGTGAGTGCGCAGACCAGCGGCGGCCCCGTCACGATGAGCTGCCACCACCCCCACCACGATGACCTGCTCCCACCCCGTCACGATGAGCTGCCACCACCCCCATTACGATGACCTGCTCCCACCCCGTCACGATGAGCTGCCACCACCCCCACCACGATGAGCGGCCCCCACCCCGTCACGATGAGCTGCCACCACCCCCACCACGATGACCTGCTCCCACCCCGTCACGATGAGCTGCCACCACCCCCACCACGATGACCGGCTCCCACCCCGTCACGATGAGCTGCCACCACCCCCACCACGATGAGCGGCCCCCACCCCGTCACGATGAGCTGCCACCACCCCCACCACGATGACCGGCTCCCACCCCGTCACGATGAGCTGCCACCACCCCCACCACGATGAGCGGCCCCCACCCCGTCATGATGAGCTGCCACCACCCCCACCACGATGAGCGCCCCACCCCGTCATGATGAGCTGGCCACCACCCCCACCCCAACCACATCAAAGACCCATCATGATGAGCGGCCCCCACCCCCACACATCAAAGACTCATCATGATGAGCGGCCCCCCCCCCCACCCCAACCACATCAAAGACCCATCATGATGAGTGGCCCCCGCCCCACCCCAACCACATCAAAGACCCATCATGATGAGTGGCCCCCGCCCCCACCCCAACCACATCAAAGACCCATCATGATGAGTGGCCCCCGCCCCACCCCAACCACATCAAAGACCCATCATGATGAGTGGCCCCACCCCCACCCCAACCACATCAAAGACCCATCATGATGAGTGGCCCCCGCCCCCACCCCAACCACATCAAAAACCCATCATGATTCACTGGGATCAATCACAGCGTGACATCACAGCTGGACACACCCCCGCTGCCCCTCCCCTGTAACCGACTCCTCCCCGTGACAACGGAACCACCTGTCACCAGATGAGACGGACCAGAAGACAAGAGCAGACATCGGGTCTAACCGTTAACCATCAACAGATCACCATAGCAACAAGGGGAATATTTCTAGTCATTACATTTGGCTACTGTATTATAATGACGTGGTATATAGTAACCTACTACAATATATAGGCTGCTATAGTAACCTACTACAACATATAGACTGCTATAGTAACCTACTACAACATATAGGCTGCTATAGTAACCTACTACAATATATAGACTAGGCTGCTATAGTAACCTACTACAACATATAGGCTGCTATAGTAACCTACTACAATATATAGACTGCTATAGTAACCTACTACAATATATAGACTGCTATAGTAACCTACTACAACATATAGACTGCTATAGTAACATACTACAATATATAGGCTGCTATAGTAACCTACTACAATATATAGACTGCTATAGTAACCTACTACAATATATAGACTAGGCTGCTATAGTAACCTACTACAACATATAGACTGCTATAGTAACATACTACAATATATAGGCTGCTATAGTAACCTACTACAATATATAGACTGCTATAGTAACCTACTACAATATATAGACTAGGCTGCTATAGTAACCTACTACAATATATAGGCTGCTATAGTAACCTACTACAACATATAGGCTGCTATAGTAACCTACTACAATATATAGACTGCTATAGTAACCTACTACAATATATAGACTAGGCTGCTATAGTAACCTACTACAACATATAGGCTGCTATAGTAACCTACTACAACATATAGACTGCTATAGTAACCTACTACAATATATAGACTGCTATAGTAACCTACTACAACATATAGGCTGCTATAGTAACCTACTACAATATATAGACTGCTATAGTAACCTACTACAACATATAGGCTGCTATAGTAACCTACTACAATATATAGACTGCTATAGTAACCTACTACAATATATAGGCTGCTATAGTAACCTACTACAACATATAGACTGCTATAGTAACCTACTACAATATATAGGCTGCTATAGTAACCTACTACAATATATAGGCTGCTATAGTAACCTACTACAATATATAGACTAGACTGCTATAGTACACTACTACAATATATAGGCTGCTATAGTAACCTACTACAACATATAGACTGCTATAGTAACCTACTACAACATATAGGCTGCTATAGTAACCTACTACAACATATAGACTACTATAGTAACCTACTACAACATATAGACTGCTATAGTAACCTACTACAATATATAGACTGCTATAGTAACCTACTACAATATATAGACTAGACTGCTATAGTAACCTACTACAATATATAGACTAGACTGCTATAGTAACCTACTACAATATATAGACTAGACTGCTATAGTAACCTACTACAATATATAGGCTGCTATAGTAACCTACTACAATATATATACTAGACTGCTATAGTAACCTACTACAATATATAGGCTGCTATAGTAACCTACTACAATATATAGACTGCTATAGTAACCTACTACAATATATAGGCTGCTATAGTAACCTACTACAATATATAGGCTGCTATAGTAACCTACTACAATATATAGACTGCTATAGTAACCTACTACAATATATAGGCTGCTATAGTAACCTACTACAACATATAGGACTGCTATAGTAACCTACTACAATATATAGAGCTGCCATAGTAACCTACTACAATATATAGGCTGCTATAGTAACCTACTACAACATATAGGCTGCTATAGTAACCTACTACAATATATAGGCTGCTATAGTAACCTACTACAATATATAGGCTGCTATAGTAACCTACTACAATATATAGACTAGACTGCTATAGTAACCTACTACAATATATAGGCTGCTATAGTAACCTACTACAACATATAGACTGCTATAGTAACCTACTACAACATATAGGCTGCTATAGTAACCTACTACAACATATAGACTGCTATAGTAACCTACTACAACATATAGGCTGCTATAGTAACCTACTACAATATATAGACTGCTATAGTAACCTACTACAATATATAGACTAGACTGCTATAGTAACCTACTACAATATATAGACTAGACTGCTATAGTAACCTACTACAATATATAGACTAGACTGCTATAGTAACCTACTACAATATATAGGCTGCTATAGTAACCTACTACAATATATATACTAGACTGCTATAGTAACCTACTACAACATATAGGCTGCTATAGTAACCTACTACAATATATAGACTGCTATAGTAACCTACTACAATATATAGGCTGCTATAGTAACCTACTACAATATATAGGCTGCTATAGTAACCTACTACAATATATAGACTGCTATAGTAACCTACTACAATATATAGGCTGCTATAGTAACCTACTACAATATAGACTGCTATAGTAACCTACTACAATATATAGACTGCTATAGTAACCTACTACAATATATAGACTAGACTGCTATAGTAACCTACTACAATATATAGACTAGACTGCTATAGTAACCTACTACAATATATAGGCTGCTATAGTAACCTACTACAACATATAGGCTGCTATAGTAACCTACTACAATATATAGACTGCTATAGTAACCTACTACAATATATAGGCTGCTATAGTAACCTACTACAATATATAGAGCTGCTATAGTAACCTACTACAACATATAGGCTGCTATAGTAACCTACTACAACATATAGACTGCTATAGTAACCTACTACAATATATAGACTGCTATAGTAACCTACTACAATATATAGACTGCTATAGTAACCTACTACAATATATAGGCTGCTATAGTAACCTACTACAATACATAGACTGCTATAGTAACCTACTACAATATATAGACTGCTATAGTAACCTACTACAACATATAGACTAGACTGCTATAGTAACCTACTACAACATATAGGCTGCCATAGTAACCTACTACAACATATAGACTGCTATAGTAACCTACTACAACATATAGACTAGACTGCTATAGTAACCTACTACAATATATAGAGCTGCTATAGTAACCTACTACAATATATAGACTGCTATAGTAACCTACTACAATATATAGGCTGCTATAGTAACCTACTACAACATATAGGCTGCTATAGTAACCTACTACAATATATAGACTGCTATAGTAACCTACTACAATATATAGACTGCTATAGTAACCTACTACAATATATAGGCTGCTATAGTAACCTACTACAATATATAGACTAGACTGCTATAGTAACAGGCCCATAGATAAGTCCTATATATAGACTACTATAGTAGGCCAACAGGCCCATAGATAAGTCCTATATATAGACTACTATAGTAGGCCCATAGATAAGTCCTATATATAGACTACTATAGTAGGCCCATAGATAAGTCCTATATATAGACTACTATAGTAGGCCAACAGGCCCTAGATAAGTCCTATATATAGACTACTATAGTAGGCCAACAGGCCTAGATAAGTCCTATATATAGACTACTATAGTAGGCCCATGTAGATAAGTCCTATATATAGACTACTATAGTAGGCCAACAGGCCCATAGATAAGTCCTATATATAGACTACTATAGTAGGCCAACAGGCCCGTAGATAAGTCCTATATATAGACTACTATAGTAGGCCCATAGATAAGTCCTATATATAGACTACTATAGTAGGCCAACAGGCCCATAGATAAGTCCTATATATAGACTACTATAGTAGGCCCACAGGCTATGTCCGATATACTAGATCACATATATGAATATAGTAGGCCAACAGACGTAGATAAGTCCTATATATAGACTACTATAGTAGGCCAATAGGCCCATAGATAAGTCCTATATATAGACTACTATAGTAGGCCCGTAGGCCCGTAGATAAGTCCTATATATAGACTACTATAGTAGGCCCATAGATAAGTCCTATATATAGACTACTATAGTAGGCCCATAGATAAGTCCTATATATAGACTACTATAGTAGGCCCATAGGCCCATAGATAAGTCCTATATATAGACTACTATAGTAGGCCCATAGGCCCATAGATAAGTCCTATATATAGACTACTATAGTAGGCCCGTGGATAATACCTATATATAGACTACTATAGTAGGCCCATAGATAAGTCCTATATATAGACTACTATAGTAGGCCAACAGGCCATAGATAAGTCCTATATATAGACTACTATAGTAG
>NW_027008356.1:17849-66694 GCF_036934945.1 Oncorhynchus masou masou | reverse complement strand
TGGTTGACCTGGTTGACTTATTACTGTTGGGTTTGAGAAGGGGGCTCCTTCCTCCCTGACGGGCCATCAGAGGATAATGTGGTGTGATTGTGTGTGTGTGTTTGCAGGTCTATTCGTCACCTACAAGAGGCTTCCAGCACTGATGGGAAAGGTGAGCCATCTACAGGGAGGGAAACATTTCATGAACAGTTAGCAGTGGTTAATAACTATAGCTGAGTAAAAATGTAGTTTGAACCTTGTAGTTGGTGCTGTGTTCCCCTGTCGTTCCCCTGTAGTTCCCCTGTAGCTGTCTGTAGTAATACTGTCTGTCTCTCCTTGTTTACCTCAGCTGCCATGAACCTGGAGAAACTCAAACTATTCAGACATTACTACGTCATGGTGAGGAGACATCTGTCTCTCTTCCTCACAGTTATTTGAATTTGAACTTATGTTTCTGTGAAAGTTCTGAAAGATGTCAGGATGGGTAATCTCTCTCTCTGTCCCTCTCCCTCATCCATCCTCCCTCTCTCCATCATCCTTCCTCGTCCTCTCTCCGTCCTCTCTCCGTCCTCCCTCCCTCATCCATCCTTCCTCCCTCCTCCCTCATCCATCCTCCCCTCTCTCCGTCCTCTCCCGTCCTCCCCATCCCTCATCCATCCTTCCTCCCTCATCCATCCTTCCTCTCTCCATCATCCCTCCTCCCTCATCCTTCCCTCTCTCCGTCCCTCCCTCCCTCCCTCTCTCCATCATCCCTCTTCCCTCCCTGTCCGTCCTCCATCCCTCATCCATCCTTCCTCTCCCTCCTCCTCCCTCACTCTCTCCGTCCTCCCTCACTCTCTCCGTCCTCCCTCACTCTCTCCGTCCTCCCTCACTCTCTCCGTCCTCCCTCACTCTCTCCGTCCTCCCTCTCTCCATCTGTAGATAGTGTGTTATATCTACTTCACGAGGATCATCGCCATCCTGCTGAAGGTGACGGTGCCTTTCCAGTGGCAGTGGTGTTACGAGGTGAGACGCCGTCACTGTCCACTTCTGATGATGTCACACGGTGAAACTCTTGACACCGATGATATCCATTTCTTCGTTGTTTTTAGAGAGATGGTCTGATCGTTTTATTTTCCCTCTCTACCCCGTCCCTCCCTGTAGTTCCTAGTGGAGGTGTCGACTCTGATCTTCTTTGTGTTGACGGGGTATAAGTTCCGCCCGGCGTCCAACAACCCCTACCTCCAGCTGCCCCTGGACGAGGAGGACGTGGAGATGGATGAAGTGTAAGAGACTGTTGTTGTTTTGAGAGGTCGCACCTGGGATGTTTAAACATGTCATGTATTCAACTAACCCTCCCTCTCTCCCTCCCTCCCTCTCCCTCCCCTCCCTCCCTCTCTCTGTCTCCCTCCCTCCCTCCTCTGTCTCCCTCCCTCCCTCTCTCTCTCTCCCTCTCTCCCTCCCTCTCTCCCTCTCTCTCTCCTCCCTCTCTCTCTCTCTCTCTCCTCTCTCTCACCCTCTCTCCCCCTCCCTCTCTCTCCCCTCTCCCCCTCTCTCTCTCCCTCTCTTCTCTCTACAGGGTGACGGAGTCAGGTATGTTGGAGGGCATCTCTAAAGTCAAGAAGACATCTAATGGTCGCGAGCGCCAGAAAGAGTCTACCTTGTGAGAGTGTTTGTGAAGGGGGGGGGGTTGTTCTAAACACCCATAACCCCTCAGCGTTGGAGAGAAACGGGGACTGAAATGGACCAAGACACACCCTTTACCCCTCCCCCAAAACACTCCTCCTCCATCTGAAACTGGCTGGCTGTTACTAAAGCAACCACCGCCTCGCTATGCAACAAGACAAACGATGACAGACTTTAGTTGTCGTTGGACCTTCTCTCTCTCCTTTATCTGGAGACTTTCTGGAGGCTCTGCACCCCTGCCTGGTGTCATAATGGTTCATTCCAGGGAGAGAACTCTTCCACCCCCCCCCCCCCCTCGTCGATGGACGAATAGAATGGACTGGTCTGGGGTAGAATGGACCTCTAATGACCTCCCTCCCTCCCTCTCCCTCTCTCTCTCTCTCTTTTCTTCTCTCTGGAGAACGGAGGAAGCGACACTCCAAAGATGATCGTTTTCCAGATGTGTGATTGGTATATTTTATATCCAGAGTATCCTGTTCTGTTTTAATGTGTTCCTGGTGTAGTGCACTACACAGGGTGTGGTTTGGAACCCTGTTCCTGGTGTAGTGCACTACGCGGGGTGTGGTTTGGAACCCTGTTCCTGATGTAGTGCACTACATTACACGGGTGTGGTTTGGAACCCTGTTCCTGGTGTAGTGCACTACACGGGGTGTGGTTTGGAACCCTGCTCCTGGTGTAGTGCACTACACGGGGTGTGGTTTGGAACCCTGTTCCTGGTGTAGTGCACTACACGGGGTGTGGTTTGGAACCCTGTTCCTGGTGTAGTGCACTACACGGGGTGTGGTTTGGAACCCTGTTCCTGGTGTAGTGCACTACACGGGGTGTGGTTTGGAACCCTGTTCCTGGTGTAGTGCACTACACGGGGTGTGGTTTGGAACCCTGTTCCTGATGTAGTGCACTACATTACACGGTGTGGTTTGGAACCCTGTTCCTGGTGTAGTGCACTACACGGGGTGTGGTTTGGAACCCTGCTCCTGGTGTAGTGCACTACACGGGGTGTGGTTTGGAACCCTGTTCCTGATGTAGTGCACTACACGGGGTGTGGTTTGGAACCCTGTTCCTGGTGTAGTGCACTACACGGGGTGTGGTTTGGAACCCTGTTCCTGGTGTAGTGCACTACACGGGGTGTGGTTTGGAACCCTGTTCCTGGTGTAGTGCACTACACGGGGTGTGGTTTGGAACCCTGTTCCTGGTGTAGTGCACTACACGGGGTGTGGTTTGGAACCCTGTTCCTGGTGTAGTGCACTACACGGGGTGTGGTTTGGAACCCTGTTCCTGGTGTAGTGCACTACACGGGGTGTGGTTTGGAACCCTGTTCCTGGTGTAGTGCACTACACTGGGTGTGGTTTGGAACCCTGTTCCTGGTGTAGTGCACTACACGGGGTGTGGTTTGGAACCCTGTTCCTGGTGTAGTGCACTACACGGGGTGTGGTTTGGAACCCTGCTCCTGGTGTAGTGCACTACACGGGGTGTGGTTTGGAACCCTGCTCCTGGTGTAGTGCACTACACTGGGTGTGGTTTGGAACCCTGCTCCTGGTGTAGTGCACTACACGGGGTGTGGTTTGGAACCCTGTTCCTGGTGTAGTGCACTACACGGGGTGTGGTTTGGAACCCTGCTCCTGGTGTAGTGCACACTACACGGGGTGTGGTTTGGAACCCTGCTCCTGGTGTAGTGCACTACACGGGGTGTGGTTTGGAACCCTGTTCCTGGTGTAGTGCACTACACGGGGTGTGGTTTGGAACCCTGCTCCTGGTGTAGTGCACACTACGCGGGGTGTGGTTTGGAACCCTGCTCCTGGTGCAGTGCACTGCACTACGCGGGGTGTGGTTTGGAACCCTGCTCCTGGTGCAGTGCACTACACGGGGTGTGGTTTGGAACCCTGCTCCTGGTGTAGTGCGCTACACTACACGGGGTGTGGTTTGGAACCCTGCTCCTGGTGTAGTGCACTACACGGGGTGTGGTTTGGAACCCTGCTCCTGGTGTAGTGCGCTACACTACACGGGGTGTGGTTTGGAACCCTGCTCCTGGTGCAGTGCACTGCACTACGCGGGGTGTGGTTTGGAACCCTGCTCCTGGTGCAGTGCACTGCACTACACGGGGTGTGGTTTGGAACCCTGTTCCTGGTGTAGTGCGCTACGCAGCCTCTGTTTATTTAAGTGGTACTTCTGTTCTGTTGGACAACTGAGGCTGTATTTTGATGTGTGTTTTGGCTGTTGTGAGTTTCTTCCATTGGGAGGTGCATTTTGAGACGTCTGCCTGTCGAACAGCGGTTATCCAACCTTCCTCTGTAGAAGCTGGTATGGGTGCAGGCTTTAGCTCCCGCCCTGCAGTGAAACCTGTTTCAACTAATCATTTTTTAACGTTGATTTAATTATAGTTAAGTCAAATTCTAGTTATCAATAAAGAACAGCTGATTCAACTGATCCAATTAGTCATAGTCATCAATAAACAATTTATTAGTGGAATCTGATGTGTTGCCCTGACAGGTTCTGACCCCTGGACCAGAGAACAGACAGGTTCTGACCCCTGGACCAGAGAACAGACAGGTTCTGACCCCTGGACCAGAGAACAGACAGGTTCTGACCCTGGACCAGAGAACAGACACTGACCCCTGGACCAGAGAACAGACAGGTGACCCCTGGACCAGAGAACAGACAGGTTTGACCCCTGGACCAGAGAACAGACAGGTTCTGACCCCTGGACCAGAGAACAGACAGGTTCTGACCCCTGGACCAGAGAACAGACAGGTGACCCTGGACCAGAGAACAGACAGGTTCTGACCCCTGGACCAGAGAACAGACAGGTTTGGACCCCTGGACCAGAGAACAGACCTGACCCCTGGACCAGAGAACAGACAGGTTCTGACAGGTTCCCCCTGGACCAGAGAACAGACACCCACCGTGACCCTGACAGGTTCTGACCCCTGGACCAGAGAACAGAGACACCCACCGTGGCCCTGACAGGTTCTGACCCCTGGACCAGAGAACAGACACCCACCGTGACCCTGACCCTGACCCTGACAGGTGGGACCAGAGAACAGACACCCACCGTGGCCCTGACAGGTTCTGACCCCTGGACCAGAGAACAGACAGGTTCTGACCCCTTTGAGAACAGACAGGTGTTCCTGGACCAGAGAACAGACAGGTTCTACCCCTGGACCAGAGAACAGACAGGTTCTGACCCCTGGACCAGAGAACAGACAGGTTCTGACCCCTGGACCAGAGAACAGACAGGTTCTGACCCCTGGACCAGAGAACAGACACCCACCTTGACCCTGACAGGTTTGAGAACAGACAGGTTCTGACCCCTGGACCAGAGAACAGACAGGTTCTGACCCCTGGACCAGAGAACAGACAGGTTCTGACCCCTGGACCAGAGAACAGACAGGTTCTGACAGGTTCTGACCCCTGGACCAGAGAACAGACAGGTTCTGACCCCTGGACCAGAGAACAGACACCCACCGTGACCCTGACAGGTTCTGACCCCTGGACCAGAGAACAGAGACACCCACCGTGGCCCTGACAGGTTCTGACCCCTGGACCAAGAACAGACACCCACCGGCCCTGTGACAGGTTTGACCCCTGGACCAGAGAACAGACACCCACCGTGTTGTGACAGGTTTGACCCCTGGATTGAGAACAGACAGGTTTGACCCCTGGACCAGAGAACAGACAGGTTCTTACCAGAGAACAGACAGGTTCCTTCCCTGTACCAGAGAACAGACAGGTTACCCCTGGGTGCCAGAGAACAGACAGGTTCTGACCCCTGGACCAGAGAACAGACAGGTTCTGACCCCTGGACCAGAGAACAGAACCCACCTGACCCTTTCTGACCCGGTGGACCAGAGAACAGACAGGTTCTGACCCCTGGACCAGAGAACAGACAGGTTTAACCCCTATAGAGAACAGACAGGTTCTGACCCCTGGACCAATAAAGAACAGCTGATTCAACCCCTGGACCAGAGAACAATTACCGTCATACAGGTCACCCCTCAATAAAGAGACAATTTATTAGTGGAAACAGACACCCACCGTGACCCTGACCCTTGACCCTGACAGGTTCTGACCCCTGGACCAGAGAACAGACACCCACCGGGCCCTTCTGACCCCTGGACCAGAGAACAGACAGGTTCTGACCCCTGGACCAGAGAACAGACAGGTTCTGACCCCTGGACCAGAGAACAGACAGGTTCCCCCTGGACCTTGAACAGACAGTTCTGGACCCCAGACAGGTTCTGACCAGAGAACAGACAGGTTCTGACCCCTGGACCTGACAGGTTCTGACCCCTGGACCAGAGAACAGACAGGTTCTGACCCCTGGACCAGAGAACAGACACCCACCGTGACCCTGACAGGTTCTGACCCCTGGACCAGAGAACAGAGACACCCACCGTGGCCCTGACAGGTTCTGACCCCTGGACCAGAGAACAGACAGCCACCGTGGCCCTGACCCTGACCCTTGGACCAGAGAACAGACAGGTTCTGACCCCTGGACCAGAGAACAGACACCCACCTTGACCCTGACAGGTTCTGACCCCTGGACCTTCCCCTGACCAGAGAACAGACACCCACCGTTCTGACCCCTGGACCAGAGAACAGACAGGTTCTGACCCCTGGACCAGAGAACAGACAGCCCTACTGATAGACAGTCCCACCCCCAGTGAAAGCAGCATCTATGTGGGGGAAGTTATCAGAACCCTGGTCAGGATAGTGAACGGTGGACCAGTCAATCTTCATCATTTCATTTGCATCTCCATATATCTTTTCTTCTCGTCAATATAGATGATTCATATGTTGAAATGTATATCAAGATATTGTTTATTTCACTTTTCTTTAATCCTGGTTCCATCTCAACACTCAGCACACCTGATTCCATCAATCGTCCAATCATCAAGCCCTTTTGATAAGTTGATTGAGGTGTGTTAGGCTGGCACAAAACCCTGCACACCCTGTGGGTTTCCAGGACTGGGATTGAAGGACACTGATGTGTTTGACTTTGTGTTTGTCAGTATCAGAGACTGGGGATGAATTTTAATTTAGTTTCTCAGATTTTTATGAAATGCTTTTTTTTTACTGAGCAGCTGATGTTTTTTTGTATTTAGTCTGTTTTTGGTTTTACTGTGTTGTTGTTATTGACATTATTTAACAGATCACGAGTTTGTAAATATTGATAAAAGACTGAGAGGATGATGTTATTATCGTTGGTGGCAACATAGGTAGTGTATAGCACCTTCATAAGCAGTGTATGGCACCTTCATAAGCAGTGTATGGCACCTTCATAAGCAGTGTATGGCACCTTCATAAGCAGTGTATGGCACCTTCATAAGCAGTGTATGGCACCTTCATAAGCAGTGTATGGCACCTTCATAAGCAGTGTATGGCACCTTCATAAGCAGTGTATGGCACCTTCATCATAGGCAGTGTGTATGGCACCTTCATAAGCAGTGTATGGCACCTTCATAGGCAGTGTATGGCACCTTCATAGGCAGTGTATGGCACCTTCATAGGCAGTGTATGGCACCTTCATAAGGCAGTGTATGGCACCTTCATAAGCAGTGTATGGCACCTTCATAAGCAGTGTATGGCACCTTCATAAGCAGTGTATGGTACCTTCATAAGCAGTGTATGGCACCTTCATTAGGCAGTGTATGGCACCTTCATAAGCAGTGTATGGCACCTTCATAAGCAGTGTATGGCACCTTCATAAGCAGTGTATGGCACCTTCATAAGCAGTGTATGGCACCTTCATAGGCAGTGTATGGCACCTTCATAAGCAGTGTATGGCACCTTCATTAGCAGTGTATGGCACCTTCATAAGCAGTGTATGGCACCTTCATAAGCAGTGTATGGCACCTTCATAAGCAGTATATGGCACCTTCATAAGCAGTGTATGGCACCTTCATAAGCAGTGTATGGCACCTTCATAAGCAGTGTATGGCACCTTCATAAGCAGTGTATGGCACCTTCATAGGCAGTGTATGGCACCTTCATAAGCAGTGTATGGCACCTTCATAAGCAGTGCATGAGACCTTCATAGGTAAAAGCATCATCTTGATTCTTCATAGGCAGTGACCCAATCACAACACCCCACTTCCTAGCAAGTATTTGAAACTATCGGCACCTTCATTAGTCTGGGATTGGGCTATGGACCTTCATAGGCATGTGTACGGCACCTTCATATTGCAGTGAACGGGACACCTTCATAGGTTTCAGCTCTAACTCTACCTTCATAGGCAGTGTACGGCATGTGTACGGCACCTTCATAGGCAGTGTATGGCACCTTCATAGGCAGTGTACCTAATTTACATCCCAAATGGCAGTGTACCCCTTCATAGTGCACTTCATTTGATCTGAGCCCTTCATAGGGTTAAACACCTTCATAGGCACTTCATTTGATCAGAGCCCTGTACGGCACTTCATTTGGCTGTGCCCTATATAGTGCACTTCATTTGACCAGAGCCCTATATAGTGCACCTTCATTTGATCTGGCCCTAGTGTAGGCACCTTCATTTGAGGCAGTGTATGGGTTAAACCTTCATAGTGCACTTCATTTGACCAGAGCCCTATATAGTGCACTTCATTTGACCAGAGCCCTTCATAGGCAGTGCACTTAATTTGACCAGAGCCCTTCATAGGCAGAACCCTATATAGTGCACTTCATTTGACCAGAGCCCTATGGGTTGAACCTTCATAGTACACTGTTTGACCAGAGCCCTACACTTCATTTGATCAGAGCCCTAAATAGTGCACCTTTGATAGGCCCTAGTGTAGTGCACCTTCATTTGAGGAGCCCTATATAATGCACTTCATTTGATCAGAGCCCTATGGGTTGAACCTTCATAGGCACTTCATTTGAGGGCCCTTATAGTAAACTTCATTTGATTCAGAGTCCAATATGACATGTACTGACCCAATCACAACAACCCCACTTCCTTCAGCAGAGTATTTGAACCTATATAGTACACCATTTGACAGAGCCCTTAATGCACTTCATTGGGCTCAGAGCCTCCACAGGGATGATTTGTAGAGCCCTATATAGTGCATTGCATTTGACAAGAGCCTCCGGGTAGTGCACTTCATTTGACCAGAGCCCTAAAGATCTGCTCATACATGGACTGAACCCTATCAGTGCAGTTCATTTAATAGCAACATGTCAAAAGTATACACTTAATTTGACATCCCAAATGGTACCCTTTGATCAGAGCCCTATATAGTGCACTTCATTTGACCAGAGCCCTATATAATGATTCATTTGAGCCCTATATAGTGCACTTCATTTGACCAGAGCCCTATATAGTGCACTTCATTTGACCAGAGCCCTATGGGTTGAACCCTATATAGTGCACTTCATTTGACCAGAGCCCTATATAGTGCACTTCATTTGACCAGAGCCCTATATAGTGCACTTCATTTGACCAGAGCCATTTGACCTATATAGTGCACTTCATTTGACCAGAGCCCTATGGGTTGACCAGAGCCCTATATAGTGCACTTCATTTGACCAGAGCCCTATATAGTGCACTTCATTTGACCAGAGCCCTATATAGTGCACTTCATTTGAACCCTATATAGTGCACTTCATTTGACCAGAGCCCTATATAGTGCACTTCATTTGACCAGAGCCCTATATAGTGCACTTCATTTGACCAGAGCCCTATATAGTGCACTTCATTTGACCAGAGCCCTATATAGTGCACTTCATTTGACCAGAGCCCTATGAGTTGAACCCTATATAGTGCACTTCATTTGAGCTGAGCCCTATATAGTGCACTTCATTTGACCAGAGCCCTATGGGTTGAACCCTATATAGTGCACTTCATTTGACCAGAGCCCTATATAGTTGAACCCTTCATTTGAGTGCCCTTCATTTGACCACCCTATATAGTGCACTTCATTTGACCAGAGCCCTATATAGTGCACTTCATTTGACCAGAGCCCTATATAGTGCACTTCATTTGACCAGAGTTCATGGTTGAACCCTATATAGTGCACTTCATTTGACCAGAGCCCTATATAGTGCACTTCATTTGACCAGAGCCCTATGGGTTGAACCCTATATAGTGCACTTCATTTGACCAGAGCCCTATATAGTGCACTTCATTTGACCAGAGCCCTATGGGTTGAACCCTATATAGTACACTTCATTTGACCAGAGCCCTATATAGTGCACTTCATTTGACCAGAGCCCTATATAGTGCACTTTCATTTGACCAGAGCCCTATGGGTTGAACCCTATATAGTACACTTCATTTGACCAGAGCCCTATATAGTGCACTTCATTTGACCAGAGCCCTATGAGTTGAACCCTATATAGTGCACTTCATTTGACCAGAGCCCTATATAGTACACTTCATTTGACCAGAGCCCTATGGGTTGAACCCTATATAGTGCACTTCATTTGACCAGAGCCCTATGGGTTGAACCCTATATAGTACACTTCATTTGACCAGAGCCCTATATAGTGCACTTCATTTGACCAGAGCCCTATGGGTTGAACCCTATATAGTACACTTCATTTGACCAGAGCCCTATATAGTGCCCTATATAGTACTTCATTTGACCAGAGCCCTATATAGTGCACTTCATTTGACCAGAGCCCTATATAGTGCACTTCATTTGACCAGAGCCCTATATAGTGCACTTCATTTGACCAGAGCCCTATATAGTGCACTTCATTTGACCAGAGCCCTATATAGTACCCTTCATTTTATCAGAGCCCTATATAGTACACTTCATTTTATCAGAGCCCTATGGGTTGAACCCTATATAGTACACTTCATTTGACCAGAGCCCTATGGGTTGAACCCTATCCCTTAAGTAGTGCACTATACAGGGGAAAGGATGCCATTTGTGACACAGTGGGAGGATTTGAATGGATCTGTTCCAGGGTTTGTTGTGTGTGTGTGTGTGTGTGTGTGTGTGTGTGTGGTGTTTGAAACTAAAACCTGCTAACCAACCATGTAATGTCTAACAGTATGATGGAGGTCACATGGTTAAATAAAGCGGATGTTTGGAACATGTGTAGGAGAGACCGAGCCCCTATAGGCTAATCTACAACCTGCTTTCAATATAGCAGATGTATACAGTGAGTGGACAAAACATTATGAACACCTGTTCTTTCCATGACGTAGACTGACCAGGTGAATCCAGGTGAAAGCCATGATCCCTTATTGATGTCACCTGTTAAATCCACTTCAATCAGTGGAGATGAAGGGGAGGAGTCATGTGAAAGATGAAGGGGAGGAGTCAGGTTAAAGATGAAGGGGAGGGAACGTGTTAAAAAAAAAGTTATTTTTGCCTCGAGACAGTTGAGACAAGGGATTGTGTATGTGTGTCATTCAGGGGGTGAATGGCCAGGACAAAATATTTAAGTGCCTTTGAACGAGGTATGGTAGTAGGTACCAGGGGCACCGGTGTGTGTGTCAAGAACTGCAACGCTGCTGGGTTTTTCATGCTCAACAGTTTCCACTGTGGATCAAGAATGGACATCCAGCCTACTTGTCACAACTGTGGGAAGCAGTGGAGTCAACGTGGTTTGGCATCCCTGTAGAACGCGTTAGACACCTTTGTCGAGTCCAGACCCCGTAACAAATTGAGGCTGTTCTGGGGGGCAAAAGGAGGTGCAACTCAATATTAGGAAGGTTTTCTTAGTGTTTTGTACACTCAGTGTATACTGTCCACTAATACACACACCTACCTGTATGTCAACAGATTTAAGAATGTTATGCAAAGCTGTGGGTCAGGGTCAAGACTGGGCTTTGAGCTTTAAGAAGAAGGCCCAAAATAGCTCCCCAAGACAATTAAGACCTGTAGGACAGGCCGTGTCACACAGGGAAAAGTGCAGAAGGAAAGTGGTGGCATTTGATTTAAAACATCAAAGAACAGTCTTATTCAAACCGTCACCTTTAGCTTACCACTGAAGAAGACACTGGTAATCCAAACTGTCACCTTTAACCTACCACAGAAGAAGACACTGGTAATCCAAACTGTCACCTTTAACCTACCACAGAAGAAGACAGAAGAAGACACTGGTAATATATTATTAATCCAAACTGTCACCTTTAACCTACCACAGAAGAAGTGTCCCTGGTGATCTCAATATTGATATTTGGAGCACTGTCATCTGTTCCTGTGTCGCTGTCTGGCTGGGCGTACTGTAACCGGGGTGCTGTCTGGCTGGGCGTACTGTAACCGGGGAGCTGTCTGGCTGGGCGTACTGTAACCGGGGAGCTGTCTGGCTGGGCGTACTGTAACCGGGGAGCTGTCTGGCTGGGCGTACTGTAACCGGGGAGCTGTCTGGCTGGGCGTACTGTAACCGGGGAGCTGTCTGGCTGGGCGTACTGTAACCGGGGAGCTGTCTGGCTGGGCGTACTGTAACCGGGGAGCTGTCTGGCTGGGCGTACTGTAACCGGGGAGCTGTCTGGCTGGGCGTACTGTAACCGGGGAGCTGTCTGGCTGGGCGTACTGTAACCGGGGGCGTACTGCTGTCTGGCTGGGCGTACTGTAACCGGGGAGCTGTCTGGCTGGGCGTACTGTAACCGGGGAGCTGTCTGGCTGGGCGTACTGTAACCGGGGAGCTGTCTGGCTGGGCGTACTGTAACCGGGGAGCTGTCTGGCTGGGCGTACTGTAACCGGGGAGCTGTCTGGCTGGGCGTACTGTAACCGGGGAGCTGTCTGGCTGGGCGTACTGTAACCGGGGCTGCTGTCTGGCTGGGCTGGGCGTACTGTAACCGGGGAGCTGTCTGGCTGGGCGTACTGTAACCGGGGAGCTGTCTGGCTGGGCGTACTGTAACCGGGGAGCTGTCTGGCTGGGCGTACTGTAACCGGGGAGCTGTCTGGCCGGGCTTACTGTAACCGGGGAGCTGTCTGGCTGGGCGTACTGTAACTGATTGCCGAAACCAGCATATTTATGCAGCTCTAGGCACCTCTGGCCACGCCCACATCTGCGGGAAGTAGGGGTGCTGAGGGGGCTGCGGCACACCCTGAAAAATCTGAATTAAAAATATTGATTAATAGAAAAATAAATCATTTTTTGAAAAATATTTTTTGCACAAAAGTAGTACACTGGGTGGTAGAGGTGGTAGAGCATGGTGCTTGCAACAAACACTAGGGTTGTGGGTCTGAGTCCTATGTGGGACCAGTATGAAAATGTATTCACTGTTGCTCTGGATAAGCTTGTCTGACAAAATGAAACAGGAATGAAATAAGTTTCAGCTTTCACATAGAAATAAATTACTTTTGCAAAGTATTTCAAGAAACTGGGAAATATATATTAACCCTTGTGTAGTCTTAACATTCTGTATGCTCGTCTTGTCCTAAGGGTCAAACAAATGACCCACCTTCACTAAACCCCTAAAATAAAGCAGCTTAAATGAATTTTAAACTATTTTGCATGAAGAAACAACCTGTGGTTCATCACAAACGTTGTGAATGTATGGGTTTTCCCTCTTCACAGTGCAGAAAGACTGCATTTCATCAGTGAACGGACTGTGGGTCATCTACTCACCTGAAGCCAACAATGGACGTATAGTTGTCAGTCAGGTGAGAGAGAAGGATGGATCGGAGAGAGGAATGGATTTTACCTAATTATTTTTTTATTTTTTTTATATCAAAAAAAAATTGTAGGGGGAAGATCAGGTGTAAAATTGCAGATAGATTTTGGCTTCTACGTACCCGTGGGAAGTAGAGGTGCTGAGAGGGCTGCAGAAACCTCAGAAAAACACTGGGCCTTTTCTAGAACTAGCAGACCGATATAGACGTCGCTAGTGTGGGCAACAACAAAAAATTGCAACATCCCTGCTTTGGCAAAAAAGGTTGTTGTATAATTAGGAACAGAAACAGATTTCAACAGTTGGAATTGTAAGAGTTGTTGCCCCGCCCCTTTCTCTGTGATGTCATTCTAATGGAATCTAGAAAGAACAAAACGCTGTCCTCAAACATTTACATCAAATGGTGCAAAGTTATGAACAAAGATACAAAACATTCACATCAAATTAAATAACATGGAAACAACCACTTTTTGTACAGTATTACCATCCTTGCAAAACAGAATGTAAATGTACATGACTGTATTGTACAGAGGCTGGTCGTCTAGGTTTGTACCTGTAGACTTTCCATCAGCCTGTAGATAAACAATGACCACTACAGTAATTAACTACGTCTTAGCTTTGGCAATAAAGGTTGTAATTAAGGAATGGAATCAGGTTTCGGAATCAGGTTTCAGAATCGGGTTTCAGAATCAGGTTTCAATAGTTTAATCAGTGGACACCTCGTTTTTATTACATCACACCTGTCACAGATGTTTTCTTTACTAAGAGGTTTAGAATTACTATTATTATTAGTAGTAGTAGTAGTAGTATTATTAGTATTGCTAAAAGTACTGCATAGGTGTAAACATTCATTTTTTTTAGCAAGAGATATCACTGGTATAGCCTAAGAAAGTAGCAGAAATGTGCAGAAAGTAGTTTTGAATGCATTTTATTGAAGGGAAACAATAACAGTCTTGAATTTTTTGGGGCAACATAGTGATATATTCATATATATTGTACAATGAGGAATTCAATGATAAAAATACTAGTCTTCTACCATATTTTTAACAATTGCCCCCACCCACAAGGTGTTTAAACAACAACAATAAACAAGAATAAAATAAGATAATAGATACAAAAACAAACTCTAATTAGCACATGTTGGACAGTGTGTGTGCATGGACTTTGCAGATGTGTTTCTCACGGAACATAGTATTTGTTCTACAGTCCTTCTTTGGGGGGTAGAATTGGCATCTCCTCTTGCCTGCCCCAGCAAAACAAAGAAAGTCGCACACTCCATATATCAACTCCCAGCAATGTAATGGGTATGTACCAATGTTTGGGCATCACGGTGCCTTCCTCAGGATGAAACGACCCTCATCTTTATACCCTTGTGGTGTCCAGCTTTCATGGAAATATGAACAAGTGCCAGGTTTCACTTTTAATGTTGGGGTCACTCTAGGAAAAGTCATCAAATTTTCAAGTTGAAAAAATATAATTTAGGGGGTTTTCTTTGCTGTTGAACATAGTTGCCGGCATTTTTTTTGAACCCTTAAAACAAGTTAAGCATAATTTTTATATTCCACAAATACAATCAGATTAACTGTTTTTTTTACAGATAATTATCAGACTCACGTTACAAATGCTGGTAAACACTCAAATACATTTAGTTAAATATTATTCACTGAAGTATTGAAATGGACCTTCACTAGTTCAGTATCAGCGGATCTTCACTAGTTCAGTATCAGCGGACCTTCACTAGTTCAGTATCAGCGGACCTTCACTAGTTCAGTATCAGCGGACCTCCACTAGTTCAGTATCAGCGGACCTTCACTAGTTCAGTATCAGCGGACCTTCACTAGTTCAGTATCAGCGGACCTTCACTAGTTCAGTATCAGCGGACCTTCACTAGTTCAGTATCAGCGGACCTTCACTAGTTCAGTATCAGCGGACCTTCACTAGTTCAGTATCAGCGGACCTTCACTAGTTCAGTATCAGCGGACCTTCACTAGTTCAGTATCAGCGGACCAGAGTATTGATGCCTTCAGTGCAGCCAAAAACCTGCATTAATTCTGCATCCCTTAAACATTCCTTAAACACCCCTTAACTACTTCCCGCGGTAACCCCACGCCGCTGCATTATTATCACACACAGACACACCTGCGCCCCTCCGGTCGGCCGTTAGTGGGCCAGCCCAGACCTGGCTGTGGTTTCGTAAGCAGCGAAGCTGCAGTACACTATAAAGCTACTGCTGATCTAACCGGGTGACTGTCGTCATCCTCCAGAGCGCACAAAGCACGCAGTAGCCTAGTCATATTTCACCGGCGGATAACGGACACCGGACCGGACATTCCTCTTCACAATGTGAGTTCTCATACTACATGTTGCTGCTGTTCAGCGGACTGTTGGGCTCGTATTTATTACTGCATATTGTTTTCTTAAACATTTACATTTAAGTCATTTGGCAGACGCTCTTATCCAGAGCGACTTACAAATTGGTGAATTCAAAATGGGACAATTTTAGTTAGGTTTATTTGTTTGACTTCAATGTGTGTGGGACGAGAGTACTTCTATGGGTTATGGTTTTTGAAGTCATTTTTGTAGTTGTGCAACAAAAATATGAGAAAGAAAGTGTGAAATGGGTGTGACATTGACCTGAGCAGCAAAATGACGCATTGCTTCCGCATCTCACGGAGAGAGAGTCTGTTTCTGAGCCACCCCTCTCATGTTTCGGTCCGCTGCATCAATATTAACCGGGTCCTGGCTGAGGAACGGCAAGCACCGTGTGTCTACTGCATTGAAACGCCACCGTTGGCTCGCTTCCAGCCGTTAAATAACGGTTGCTAGCTGAGTTGAGTAACGGGATTGTTTCTGCCCTGCAGTAGGTCAGTCAGTGGTTGATAAGGATCTAGTTAAGACCATTGGCATCATTATCTTTTCCACCGTGACCTCAGATCGCCTGTTCTGCTGCTGATGCTGTGGCTGGTGCAGAGAGAGAATGACGATGCAGCAAAATCTCTCTCTCTCTCTCTTTCTCTCTCACACACACACCTCCCGGCTCTCTCTCCCTCTCAGAGGATCATGTGCCCCATTGTACCTCTGCAGAAAACACCATCACACACACACACCCTCACACACACCATCACACACACAAACCATCACACATACACACCAACACACACCATCACACACACACACCATCACACACACACACCATCGCAAACACCATCACACACACACAAACCTTCACACACCATCACGCGCACACACACACACACACACCATCACATGCACACACACACACACCAACACACACACACACAACACACACACACACACCAACACACACACACCATCACACACACACCATCACACACACACAGCATCACACACACCAACACCATCACACACACACACAGCATCACACACACCAACACACACACACACACACACACCAACACACACACACACCAACACACACCAACACACACACACACACCATCACACACACCATCACACACACCAACACACACACGCACGCCATCACATACCATCACACACACCATCACACACACAAACCATCATACACCATCACACACACACCATCACAGACACGCACGCACACACACCATCACACACACACACACCATCACACACACACACACCAACACACACACATCACACACACACACACCAACACACACACACACCAACACACACACACACCAACACACACCATCACACACACCAACACACACACCAACACACACACACAGCATCACACACACCAACACACACACCATCACACACACGCACGCACACACACCATCACACACACACACACACCAACACACCAACACACACACACCATCACACACACAAACCATCATACACTATCACACACACACCATCACACACACACCAACACACACACCATCACACACACAAACCATCACACACCATCACATACCATCACACACACCAACACACACACACCAACACACACACACACACACCATCACACACAAAAACCATCACACGCCATCACATACCATCACACACACACCATCACACACACACACCATCATACACCATCACACACACACACCATCATACACCATCACACACACACACCATCATACACCATCACACACACACACCAATAGACAGTGGATATGAACAACTGTGTGTGTCCTCAGGGAGTTGTTCCCAGGGCTGGTGATGCTGGTGGCTCTAATGGTTTCAGTCGGTGCTGAAGGCGGCGTCGGGTAAGACAATCTCTCCTTTTCAATGACACCCCCTTACCACGTGTGTGTGTGTGTGTGTGTGTGTGTGTGTGATGGTGTGTGTGCGTGCGTGTGATGGTTTGTGTGTGTGATGGTGTGTGGGTGTTAGTAGTGTGTTAGTAGTGTGTTAGTAGTGTGTTAGTAGTGTGTTAGTAGTGTGTTAGTAGTGTCTCATTCTATCTCCTGTTCTCTAGCCCCAGCAACAACTCCAGTTTCTGCACCGAGTCAAAGGAATGTCTGCTGTATGAGCTGGTGTGCAAAACAGACGAATATGAGGTGAGTGGACACACACACCATCTCACACACACACACCATTACACGCACGCACACACACACCATAACACACACAAACCATCACACGCCATCACATACCATCACACACACCATCACACACAGACACACCATCACACGCACATACACACAGATACATCATTACACACACTCACACACCATTACACACACTCACACACCATTACACACACGCACACACACACACACACACACACACCATCACACACACACACCCTTACACACACACACACAGATGGACATCTGCACCTATATGTTATAAATATCTCCTTTAATAATGTGTGTGTGTGTTTGTCAGGTCCGTCACTACAGTCCTATTCGTTGGGTGTCTACGGATGCGGAGGCCTACTTCTTGGGGGTGGGAGCAGCCATGGCCTTCAGGAGACTGTTCCAGTACATCACTGGGGCCAACAACGGAGGTGAGAGACTGTTCTAGTACATCACTGGGGCCAACAACGGAGGTGAGAGACTGTTCCAGTATATCACTGGGGCCAACAACGGAGGTGAGAGACTGTTCTAGTACATCACTGGAGACAACAGAGGTGAGAGAGACTGTTCTAGTACATCACTGGGGCCAACAACGACAGTACATCACTGGAGACAACAGAGGTGAGAGAGACTGTTCTAGTACATCACTACAACGGAGGTGAGAGACTGTTCTAGTACATCACTGGGGAGGTGAGAGAGACTGTTCTAGTACATCACTGGAGACAACAACAGTGAGAGAGACTGTTCTAGTACATCACTGGAGACAACAACAGAGGTGAGAGAGACTGTTCTAGTACATCACTGGAGACAACAACGGAGGTGAGAGACTGTTCTAGTACATCACTGGGGCCAACAACGGAGGTGAGAGACTGTTCTAGTACATCACTGGGGCCAACAACGGAGGTGAGAGACTGTTCTAGTACATCACTGGAGGCTGTTCAACAACAGGTGAGAGACTGTTCTAGTACATCACTGGTCACTGGAGACAACAACAGAGGTGAGAGACTGTTCTAGTACATCACTGGAGAGAGACTGTTCTAGTACATCACTGGGGCCAACAACGGAGTGTGAGAGACTGTTCTACTGTTCTAGTACATCACTGGAGAGACTGTTCTAGTACATCACTGGAGACAACAACGGAGGTGAGAGAGACTGTTCTAGTACATCACTGGGGCCAACAACGGAGGTGAGAGACTGTTCTAGTACATCACTGGGGCCAACAACTGGAGACAACAACAGAGGTGAGAGACTGTTCTAGTACATCACTGGAGACAACAACGGAGGTGAGAGACTGTTCTAGTACAACATCACTGGAGGAGGTGAGAGACTGTTCTAGTACATCACTGGAGACAACAACAGAGGTGAGAGAGACTGTTCTAGTACATCACTGGAGACAACAACAGTGAGAGAGACTGTTCTACATCACTGGAGACAACATTTGTTCTAGGACATGTGTACACTCTACAACAACGGAGGTGAGAGACTGTTCTAGTACATCACTGGACAACAACAGAGGTGAGAGAGACTGTTCTAGTACATCACTGGAGACACAACAGGAGGTGAGAGACTGTTCTAGTACATCACTGGAGACAACAACGGAGGTAGAGAGACTGTTCTAGTGAGACTGTGTAGTACATCACTGGCTGAGAGAGACTGTTCTAGTACATCACTGGGGCTGTGTCTGTACATCACTGGATGGCTGTGTCTGTGAGAGACTGTTCTATGTCACTGGAGACAACAACGGAGGTGAGAGACTGTTCTAGTACATCACTGGAGACAACAACAGAGGTGAGAGAGACTGTTCTAGTACATCACTGGAGACTGTGTCTAGTACATCACTGGAGACAACAACGGAGGTGAGAGAGTGTGTGTGTCTGTTGTACTAGTACATCACTGGAACAACAACGGAGGTGAGAGACTGTTCTACTCACTGGAGACAACAACGGAGGTGTGAGAGACTGTTCTACATCACTGGAGACAACAACAGAGGTGAGAGAGACTGTTCTAGTATCTGTGTGTCTGAATGTGTCTAAATGGATGTGTGTGTCTGTGTGTCTGGCTGTGTCTGTGTGTCTGTGTGTATGGCTGTGTCTGTGTGTGTCTGTGTGGCTGTGTGTCTGTGTGTCTGTGTGTCTGTGTGTCTGTGTGTCTGTATGGCTGTGTCTGTGTGTGTGTGTCTGTGTTTCTGTATGGCTGTGTCTGTGTGTCTGTGTTTCTGTATGGCTGTGTGTCTGCCTGTGTGTCTGTGTCTGTGTGTCTGTATGTGCTGTGTGTCTGTGTGGCTGTCTGTGTGTATGGCTGTGTGTCTGTGTGTCTGTGTGTCTGTGTCTGTATGGCTGTGTCTGTGTGTCTGTATGGCTGTCTGTGTGTATGGCTGTGTCTGTGTGTCTGTATGGCTGTGTGTCTGTGTGTCTGTGTGTCTGTGTGTCTGTATGGTTGTGTCAGGTCTGTAGTGGAGATGACTGTGTCTGTGTGTCTGTATGGCTGTGTCTGTGTGTCTATGTTTCTGTATGGCTGTGTCTGTGTGTCTGTATGGCTGTGTCTGTGTGTCTGTATGGCTGTGTCTGTGTGTCTGTATGTCTGTGTGTCTGTGTGTCTGTGTGTGTGTCTGTGTGTCTGTGTGTCTGGCTGTGTCTGTGTATCTGGAGACCAGGATGTGTCTGTCTGTGTGGCTGTGCCAGCAGCCTGTGTGTCTGTGTGTCTGTGTGTCTGGCTGTGTCTGTATGTCTGTGTGTCTGTGTGTATGGCTGTGTGTATCTGCCTGTCTGTGTGTGACTGTTTCTGTATGGCTGTGTCTGTGTGTCTGTATGGCTGTCTGTGTGTCTGTGTGTATGGCTGTGTCTGTGTGTCTCTATCTGTGTGTTTGTCTGTCTGTGTGTCTGTGTGTCCCAGGCCTCCAGATGGAGATGACTGCTCCAGTCCTGGTGAGGTTCCCTGAGGAGACCAGGATGTGGGAACCAGCCATCTACACCCTCAGTTTCCTGCTGCCAGCAGCCTATCAGGAGGGCCTCCCACACCTACCAATGACAAGGTGAGTCTGGCAACAGATAACCCTCCAATCAGAAGCAGGTGGAACTTCACATCACAATTAATATTATGAGGTATGCCGTTTTACCAGAGGTGTTTATCCAAAGCCTCTTACAGTAGTAGTGAGTGTGATATTTATATATATTTCTAGCATGTGAGTGTCTGTGGGGGATTTGAATGGAACTTGACGTTCCTAGTGTTACTACGCAGGTATACACAGTGATGTTCTCAACAGATGGAGAATCAAGATGTTCTCTTCTGCTGTATAGATCTATATATCTGTGGGGATAATGGATATTGTTCTATGATCTATATATCTGTGGGGATAATGCTGTATGATCTATATATCTGTGGGGATAATGCTGTATGATCTATATATCTGTGGGGATAATGCTGTATGATCTATATATCTGTGGGGATAATGCTGTGTGATCTATATCTGTGGGGATATTGTTCTATTATCTATATATCTGTGGGGATAATGCTGTATGATCTATATATCTGTGGGGATAATGCTGTATGATCTATATATCTGTGGGGATAATGACCTATGATCTATATATCTGTGGGGATAATGCTTGATTATCTACATATCTGTGAGGATAATGCTCTATGGTTCTGGAGTTATTTCTATCAGAGGGGATAATGACTTGAATTCTAAGGGATTGTGCCATGTCATTATGTCTGTGTGAACTCATCTAGGCTGGATGTTATCAGTGATGTTATAATGTGTTATTGTTGTTGGGATGTCTCTCTCTCCAGCTCTACTTTACTGAGATGCCCTCTATGGATGTGTACGTGCGTAGCTACGGAGGCTGGATGTTGTCAGTGACCTCCAGGCTTCACGCTCACCTACTGACCAAGGAGCTGGCCAGGGTCCAGGCTGACTACAACCACACCTACCATTACGGATTGGGTTACGACAGGTAAGCCTGGACACACACACATATGCACACACACGTTTTTGCTAAACTAATCTCAGATACACACACACACTATGATCTCATAAATACACATACACACCTCTCTCTCTCTAAGTATTGATTCTGTCCTGTGTTTCTGTCTCTGTCTCTGTCTGTCTGTCTCTCTCTCTCTATCCATTTATGAACTCTCTCTCTCTCTCTCTTTCTCTCTGTGTCTCTCTTCCTCTCTCCCTCTCCCTCTCTCCCTCTCTCTGCATTGATTCTGTCCTGTGTTTCTCTCCAGTCCTCTGAAGCTGCTGAACAGACACAATGAGGTGTGGTACGTAGCTGAGGGAGAGGCTGTCTGCTCTGACCCCCAGGAACCAACCCCACCACACACACCTACCCCCACACACACATCCAACGCCACACACACACCTACCCCCACACACACATCCAACGCCACACCCAATGCCACACACACACCCAACGCCACACACACACCCAACGCCACACACACACCCAACGCCACACACACACCCAACGCCACACACACACCCAACGCCACACACACACCCAACGCCACACACACACCCAATGCCACACACATCCCCTCCAGCACCATCTCTGACTCCCCCTCAGATCTCCCAGCCAACCGGCCACCTACCCCCTCCCAGGCCCCTGAGGTGACCCCCTCGGCCAACAGCTCTGACCCCCAGACGGACGGCCCCTGGAACAACACTGTGGAGGCCTCCCTGGAGGACACCCCCTCTGATAACGCTGACGCCAACCCCGCTGACCTCAACCTGGCCTAGTTCTGGAATACTATATAAGACCCTGAACAGTAGAGGGGTACGGAGGGCTGCTGTGGTGATAGAGCTCCTTCAGTTAGATGTCCATTTGGAATTGGGCCCTTGTCTCAGTATCTACTGTAATACACCACCGCCCCCTACTGGTGTCATATGGTTACTACACATATTAGCTTTATTCACCTGCCGCTCACCTGTTATCCATGTTACCACACATATCTGTTATCCATGTTACCACACATATCTGTTATCCATGTTACCACACTGATCTGTTATCCATGTTACCACACTGATCTGTTATCCATGTTACCACACTGATCTGTTATCCATGTTACCACACATATCTGTTATCCATGTTACCACACTGATCTGTTATCCATGTTACCACACTGATCTGTTATCCATGTTACCCTGTTATCCATGTTACCCTGTTATCCATGTTACCACACTGATCTGTTATCCATGTTACCACACTGATCTGTTATCTATGTTACCCTGTTATCCATGTTACCACAATGATCTGTTATCCATGTTAGTACACTGATCTGTTATCCATGTTACCGTGTTATCCATGTTACCACACTGATCTGTTATCCATGTTATCACACTGATCTGTTATCCATGTTACCCTGTTATCCATGTTACCACACTGATCTGTTATCCATGTTACCACACTGATCTGTTATCCATGTTACCACACTGATCTGTTATCCATGTTACCACACTGATCTGTTATCCATGTTATCTGTTATCCATGTTACCACACTGATCTGTTATCCATGTTACCCTGTTATCCATGTTACCACACTGATCTGTTATCCATGTTACCACACTGATCTGTTATCCATGTTACCACACTGATCTGATCCCTGTTATCCATGTTACCACACTGATCTGTTATCCATGTTACCACACTGATGGCTGTTATTCATCTAACCCTGGCCATCCATGTTACTACAATGGCATCTGTTATCCAACCCTGGCCAATGGCAGCGCTTAGATCAACACCTGGCCAATGGCAGCGCTGTAGATCTAACCCTGGCCAATGGCAGCGTAGATCTAACCCTGGCCAATGGCAGAGATCTAACCCTGGCCAATGGCAGCGCTGTAGATCTAACCCTGGCCAATGGCAGCGCTGTAGATCTAACCCTGGCCAATGGCAGCGCTGTAGATCTAACCCTGGCCAATGGCAGCGCTGTAGATCTAACCCTGGCCAATGGCAGCGCTGTAGATCTAACCCTGGCCAATGGCAGCGCTGTAGATCTAACCCTGGCCAATGGCAGCGCTGTAGATCTAACCCTGGCCAATGGCAGCGCTGTAGATCTAACCCTGGCCAATGGCAGCGCTGTAGATCTAACCCTGGCCAATGGCAGCGCTGTAGATCTAACCCTGGCCAATGGCAGCGCTGTAGATCTAACCCTGGCCAATAGATCTAACCCTGGCCAATGGCAGCGCTGTAGATCTAACCCTGGCCAATGGCAGCGCTGTAGATCTAACCCTGGCCAATGGCAGCGCTGTAGATCTAACCCTGGCAGCGCTGTAGATCTAACCCTGGCCAATGGCAGCGCTGTAGCTAACCTGTAGATCTAACCCTGGCCAATGGCAGCGCTGTAGATCTAACCCTGACCAATGGCAGCGCTGTAGATCTAACCCTGACCAATGGCAGCGCTGTAGATCTAACCCTGGCCAATGGCAGCGCTGTAGATCTAACCCTGGCCAATGGCAGCGCTGTAGATCTAACCCTGACCAATGGCAGCGCTGTAGATCTAACCCTGACCAATGGCAGCGCTGTAGATCTAACCCTGGCCAATGGCAGCGCTGTAGATCTAACCCTGGCCAATGGCAGCGCTGTAGCAGTGTGGTAACTTTATTCTCCTTTATCATTATTCATTGTTTACAGATAAACCATTTTATTTCTGTCACACTGACCAGAAGGTTCTCTACTCGTTGTCGTCTCCGCTGTGTATTTATTTGTCATTATTTATAAATGTATTTTCTGTCTGTTTTGTGAGCAGCTTTTACATTCAGCTTGACATCAGTCGGTAGTGTATAACTACTCACCATGTCGTCTGTATGACACTATGGTGTGTGTGAAAATGCTTAACTTGTATCATTAGTCAAATAGTCGAAATGTAACCATTTTAAAAGTGATAGACTGATGTTTCATCCGTAGATGTACCCGAGAGGGTTTCTGTTCGTCTGGTTGTAATATCTGTCAAGTCTTGAGGATGGCGCAATAAAACCACTAAAACAAACATACGGAGTCATAGAATTATCGCTGTGTGGATTTGGACTTTTATATGGCTTCAACACCCTTCGAATGGAGATTGGTGTTTCTTCCAGGACTAGGTTTAATCTGTGTCTGGGACACCAGTTTATACATGGAAAGTCCCAGATCCAGCCTGCATCACATCCGGCCGTGATTGGGAGTCCCGTAGGGCGGAGCACAATTGGCCCAGCGTCGTCCGGTTTTGGCCGTCATTGTGTAAATAAGAATTAGTTCTTAGCTGACTTGTCGAGTTAAATAAAAAAATAAAAGATCAGGAAGGAGCATGTAGTCTGAGGTCAGTTGATGTTCATTCAACCACATTTAGACTCAAGTGACCCTAGTCAGGATTAAACCTGCTCCTGGATTTATCTAATCTGTGAAAACAGCCCACAAAAACTAGTTTCTCGGCCCCAGATTCCATCTCTTCTCCTGGGCCCTGGTATTCATGAAGCGGGTCAGAGTGTTGATCTAGGATCAGGTTCTCCCTGCCCATTGAATCCCATTCATTCTAATCTAAAAGACAACATGTATCATAGATCATAATCCTTTAAAAATATAGATATTTATTTAACCTTTATTTAACCAGGCAAGTCAGTTAAGAATAAATTCTTATTTTTCAATGGCGGCCTAGGAACAGTGGGTTAACTGCCTGTTCAGGGGCAGAACGACAGATTTGTACCTTGTCAGCTCGGGGGTTTGAACTTGCAACCTTCCGGTTACTAGTCCAACGCTCTGATTTAACACATGATCAATGCAGCGCCATCTTTAATAATGAAGCACTCAGTAAAACACAAAGAAAAACAACATCTCATTGTAGGGTCAGGTTTTTATTATAAATGGAAACGTCAAATGTAATTTAAATAAAACCGAAGAGAGAGAAGCAACACGTCATGATGTTCAGGTCAGAATGTGGACTGTGTGTGTTCTGCCAGGTGAGCTGTGTGTTAGTAGTAGAGAGAGGCTACACGTCGTGTGTGTGTGTGTGTGTGGTATGGGGTTCCATGGTCCTGGAGAGTGTTGTGACGTGAATCAGAGAAGGGAATCACTATATGGGAACTATGGTAATATCACCAGTAGAGACTTTACCTGGAAGAGAGAGAGAGAGAGACTGAGAGAGAGACATTGAGTAGCAAAATCTTTTTTTTCAATGTTGTAATATCTCTATGTTCACCTTCCATGTTGGAGCTGGTCTAGTCATTATATATCTATGTTCACCTTCCATGGTGGAGCTGGTCTAGTTATTATATCTCTATGTTTACCTTCCATGGTGGAGCTGGTCTAGTTATTATATCTCTATTATATGGTGGAGCTCTATGTTCACCTTCCATGGTGGAGCTGGTCTAGTTATTATATCTCTATGTTCACCTTCCATGGTGGAGCTGGTCTAGTTATTATATCTCTATGTTTTACCTTCCATGGTGGAGCTGGTCTAGTTATTATATCTCTATGTTCACCTTCCATGGTTCACCTTCCATGGAGCTGGTCTTCCAGTTATTATATCTCTATGTTCACCTTCCATGGTGGAGCTGGTCTAGTTATTATATCTCTATGTTCACCTTCCATGGTGGAGCTGGTGGAGCTGGTCTAGTCATTATATATCTATGTTCACCTTCCATGGTGGAGGTTCAATGGTGGAGCTGGTCTAGTTGTTCTTCCATGGTGGAGCTGGTCTAGTTATTATATCATGTTCACCTTCCATGGTGGAGCTGGTCATGTTCACCTTCCATGGTGGAGCTGGTCTAGTTATTATATCTCTATGTTCACCTTCCATGGTGGAGCTGGTCTAGTTATTATATCTCTATGTTCACATGGTGGAGCTGGTCATTATTATATCATGGGTGGAGCTGGTCTACCTCCGCTATATCTCTATGACACATGGTGCCCCCGCCTGATGACATCATCATGGAACCTCCGCCGGACACAGTGCCACCTCCCGATGACACGGTGGCTGTACCTCCCTCCATGGCTGTTCCCCCGCCTGACACCATCGCAGCACCTCCTGATGACTTTGTGGCTGGGCCCCCGCTGGAAACCATCGCGGCTCCTCCAGATGGCGCCATGGCTGCTCCCCCAACGCCTCCTGATGACGTCAGAGCTGGTCCCCCACCGGACACTATTGCGACGCCTCCTGACACCGTGCCTCCAGCTGATGGCGCCGTGCCTCCTGCTGATGGCGCCGTGCCGCTTGCTGATGGGGCCGTGCCTCCTGCTGATGGGGCCGTGCCTCCTGCTGATGGGGCCGTGCCTCCTGCTGATGGCGCCGTGCCTCCTGCTGATGGCGCCGTGCCTCCTGCTGATGGGGCCGTGCCTCCTGCTGATGGGGCCGTGCCTCCTGCTGATGGCGCCGTGCCTCCTGCTGATGGCGCCGTGCCTCCTGCTGATGGCGCCGTGCCTCCTGCTGACGGCGCCGTGCCTCCTGCTGACGGCGCCGTGCCTCCTGCTGACGGCGCCGTGCCTCCTGCTGACGGCGCCGTGCCGCCTGCTGACGGCGCCGTGCCTCCTGCTGACGGGGCCGTGCCTCCTGCTGACGGGGCCGTGACTCCTGCTGACGGCGCCGTGTCTCCTGCTGACGGGGTCGTGCTTCCTCCTGACGGCGCCGTGACTCCTGCTGACGGGGCCGTGACTCCTGCTGACGGGGCCGTGACTCCTGCTGACGGGGCCGTGACTCCTGCTGACGGCGCCGTGACTCCTCCTGACGGCGCCGTGACTCCTGCTGACGGGGCCTTGACTCCTGCTGACGGGGCCGTGACTCCTGCTGACGGGGCCGTGACTCCTGCTGACGGGGCCGTGACTCCTGCTGACGGGGCCGTGACTCCTGCTGACGGGGCCGTGCCTCCTCCTGACGGCGCCGTGACTCCTCCTGACGGGGCCGTGACTCCCTGACGGGGCCGTGACTCCTGCTGGACGGGGCCGTGACTCCTGCTGACGGGGCCGTGACTCCTGCTGACGGGGCCGTGACTCCTGCTGACGGGGCCGTGACTCCTGCTGACGGGGCCGTGACTCCTGCTGACGGGGCCGTGACTCCTGCTGACGGGGCCGTGACTCCTGCTGACGGGGCCGTGACTCCTGCTGACGGGGCCGTGACTCCTGCTGACGGGGCCGTGACTCCTGCTGACGGGGCCGTGACTCCTGCTGACGGCGCCGTGCCTCCTCCTGATGGCGCCGTGGCTGATCCGCCACCAGACACCATTGCGGGGCTTCCTGATGACATCATGGCCGGTCCCCCGCCGGACACCATCGCGGCGCCTCCTGATGACAGCATGGCTGCCCCGCCCCCAGAACTGCTGGAGGTGGAGCTAGTGGAATGCATCAACATGGAGCTTCCTCCCGTCCCCACTCCTCCTCCCGAGGATTTCACCTCCAACACTGTGGTCCTGGTCACAACAGCCTTACCTGAGTACATAGACAAACATGTTAATAAGACCTTTAAAACATCTACATATAAAGCAATAGTCCACCCCAGAGTCATATTACCCATAAATACATTTACATATAAAACAATAGTCCCCCCCAGAGTCATATTACCCATAAATACATTTACATATAAAGCAATAGTCCACCCCAGAGTCATATTACCCATAAATACATTTACATATAAAACAATAGTCCGCCCCAGAGTCATATTACCCATAAATACATTTACATATAAAGCAATAGTCCATAAAAACACCAGAAATGGTTCCAATGATTTTTCATGCCATTAATATTTCACGTTGTGAATTGTCCAAACATTTCAAACTCAGCGTGTATTTGTTGTAGGTTTACTGTGCATTCGGGAAGTACTCAGACCCCTTCCTTTTTGCGACGTTTTGTCACGTTACAGCCTCATTCTAAAATTGATTAAATAAATGTTTTTCCTCAATCTACCCCCAATACCCCATAATGACAAAGCAAAAACAGGTTTTTAGACATTTTTGCAGAAACAGAAATATCTTATTAACATTCAGATCCTTTGCTATGAGACTCAGAATTGAGTTCAGGTGCATCCTGTTTCCATTGATTGGACATGATTGGGAAAGGCACACACCTGTCTATATAAGGTCCCACAGTTGACAGTGCATGTCAGAGGAAAAACCAAGCCATGAGGTCAAAGGAGACAGGATTGTGTTCAGATCTGGGGAAGGGTACTAAAACATTTCAGCAGCATTGAAGGTCCCCAAGAACACAGTGGCCTCCATCATTCTGAAATGGAAGAAGTTTGGAACCACCAAGAGTCTTCCTACAGCTGGTCGCCCTGCCAAACTGAGCAATCGGGGGAGAAGGGCCTTGGTCAGGGAGGGGGCCAAGAACCTGATCGTCACTCTGACAGAGCTCCAGAGTTCCTCTGTGGAGAACCTTCCTGAAGGACAACCATCTCTGCAGTACTACACCAATCAGGCCTTATGATAGATTTATTATTTATTTATGATAGAGTGGCCAGACAGAAGCCACTCCTTAGTAAAAGTCACATGACAGCCCGCTTGGATTTTTCCAACTAAAGGATTAAACAAGGACTAAACTAAAGGACTCTCAGAACATTCTCTGGTCGGATAAAACCAAGATTGAACTCTTTGGCCTGAATGCCAAGCGTCACGTCTGGAGGAAACCTGGCACCATCCCTATGGTGAAGCATGGTGGTGGCAGCATCATGCTGTGGGGATGTTTTTCAGCGACCGGGACTGGGAGACTAGTCAGGATCGAGGGAAAGATGAATGGAGCAAAGTACAGAGAGACCCTTGATGAAAACCTGCTCCAGAGCGCTCAGTGCCCTAAGCAACGACCCTTAGCACACAGCCAAGACAACACAGGAGTGGCTTCGGGACAAGTCTCTGAATGTCCTTGAGTGGCCCAGCCAGAGCCCAGAACCCCATCGAACATCTCTGGAGAGACCTGAAAATAGCTGTGCAGCGACGCTTCCCATCCAACCTGACAGAGCTTGAGAGGGTCTGCAGAGAAGAATGGGAGAAACTCCCCAAATACAGGTGTGCCAAGCTTGTAGAGTCATACCCAAGACGACTCTAGGCTGTAATCTCTGCCCAAGGTGCTTCAACAAAGTACTGAGTAAAGGGTCTGAATACTTACGTAAGTGTGATTTTCCATTTTATATTTTGTATTTTTTTGCTACAATAATTGTCATTATGGGGTATTGTATGTATATTGATGTGGGAAAAAACTATTTAATCAATTTTAAGAATTAGGCTGAAACGTAACAAAATCTGGGGAAAAGTCAAGGGGTCTGAATACTTTCCGAATGCACTGCACCTTGACGTGATGTTTTGACAGCCGTGTAATTCTCTCGAACAGTGTGACTTTTACCAATATATCCGTCTAAATTTACTCCCAAAAAATTGGACATGCTAATTGTTGACAAACGTCACCTTGTCCCGGCGGGAGAGATTTGCGCGGTTATCACCACGTCACACCACTGTAAGCCTACACCAGGTTATCACCACGTCACACCACTGTAAGCCTACACCAGACACAGACCAGGTTATCACCACGTCACACCACTGTAAGCCTACACCAGACAGACCAGGTTATCACCACATCACACCACTGTAAGCCTACACCAGACACAGACCAGGTTATCACCACATCACACCACTGTAAGCCTACACCAGACACAGACCAGGTTATCACCACGTCACACCACTGTAAGCCTACACCAGACACAGACCTTGAATAAAAGTAGTTCCAAAATCCCAGATGGAAAAATGAATTGTGAAAAAACGATTGGAACCATTTCTGGGTTTTATGACTCATACTGTAGTACTCAATACTTGATAAGAGCTGTGATTCCATAACTTTGTACTTCAAATGTTTTCTTTGTATATTTTTGTATTTTACAGACTCTTGAAAGATCAGCCTTTCATGCATGGGCTGAGACAGATCCTAACTAACTAGTTTTACCTGCCGACCTCCCGGCCCCTCCAGAGACCAACATGCCCCCTCCCAGGTCAGTCCCTCCAGGGACCATGCCCCCTCCCAGGCCGGCTCCCTCCAGCAGATGCTTATACTGCTGGATCTCCATCTCTAGACGACTCTTGATGTTCAGAAGGATCTGGGAGAGCGAGTGAGAGAGGGGGAGGTAGAGAGCAAGAGAGGGGGAGAGGTAATTTATGATTGAGCCACAGCGCTTGCCATGAATGCGATATCCATGCTGGAGAAATTACGTATTGTGAGCTGCTCTGTAACGCTGCTCTGTAACGCTCCTCGGTAACGCTCCTCGGTAACGCTCCTCGGTAACGCTCCTCGGTAACGCTCCTCGGTAACGCTGCTCTGTAACGCTCCTCTGTAACGCTCCTCTGTAACGCTCCTCTGTAACGCTCCTCTGTAACGCTGCTCTGTAACGCTGCTCTGTAACGCTGCTCTGTAACGCTGCTCTGTAACGCACCTTGGATTGAGTCCCTAATCAGGGTTTGTGAGTGATTCAGTATAGAGGTCTGGTGACTGTACCTGGTAGTTCTGGCTCTGCTCAGTGGTGCTGGTCCTTATGGAGGTCAGTTCTCCCTCCAGGACCATCACCTTGCCACTATACCCAGACAGACGTTGCTGGAACTGGGACTGAACCTCCAACAGCCTGGCCTCTAGGTTCGCCATCTGGAGGAGGGCAGGGTGGGGGACAAACACAGAGAGAGAGACACGAAGGAAACACACACACAGGTGCACACACACACACACACACACACATTTAGCATGACAGGGATTAGAAATGGGGACATTTGGGGAGTATAGTGAGTGAGTGGGCATGGTACCCACCCCATACATAGTCCTTGGTATTCCATCTGTAGGGTTTCTCTAGTGTGTGTGTGTGTGTGTGTGTGTGTCCCCCCCCCCCATACGTAGTCCCTGGTATTCCATCTGTAGGGTGTGTGTGTGTGACCCACCCCCATACGTAGTCCCTGGTATTCCATCTGTAGGGTGTGTGTGTGTGTGTGTGTGTGTGTGTGTGTGTGTGTGTGACCCACCCCCATATGTAGTCCCTGGTATTCCATCTGTAGGGTGTGTGTGTGTGTGTGTGTCCATATGTAGTCCCTGGTATTTCATCTGTAGGGTGTGTGCCCCCCCCCCCCCCATACGTAGTCCCTGGTATTTCATCTGTAGGGTGTGTGTGTGTGTGTGTGTGTGTGACCCACCCCCATATGTAGTCCCTGGTATTCCATCTGTACCCCCCCCATATGTAGTCCCTGGTATTCCATCTGTAGGGTGTGTGTGTGTGTGTGTGTGTGTGACCCACCCCCATATGTAGTCCCTGGTATTCCATCTGTAGGGTGTGTGTGTGTGTGTGTGTGTGTGTGTGTGTGTGTGTGTGTGTGTGACCCACCCCCATATGTAGTCCCTGGTATTCCATCTGTAGGGTTTCTCCAGTGTGTGTGTGTGTGTTTGTGTGTGTGTGACCCACCCCCATATGTAGTCCCTGGTATTCCATCTGTAGGGTGTGTGTGTGAGACCCACCCCCATATGTAGTCCCTGGTATTCCATCTGTAGGGTTTCTATAGTGTGTGTGTGACCCACCCCATATGTAGTCCCTGGTATTCCATCTGTAGGGTTTCTATAGTGTGTGTGAGACCCACCCCCATATGTAGTCCCTGGTATTCCATCTGTAGGGTGTGTGTGTGTGACCCACCCCCATATGTAGTCCCTGGTATTCCATCTGTAGGGTGTGTGTGTGTGACCCACCCCCATATGTAGTCCCTGGTATTCCATCTGTAGGGTCTGGTAGCGGTTCCGTAACTCTGTCATCTCCGACGTGGTCGTCGTGGTCGTCTCCATCACCACCGCCGACTCTGCCTGCTTCATCTCCACCTGACACACACAGAGAGAGACACACATCACACACACAGAGACATGTCACACACACACACACACTCAGCACCTCTGATACATGTTTTATTGTTGGCCTGTGGTAGTGCCTGCGTTTGCGTGGTAACAGACCTGTTTCATGTACCAGGCCTCGGCCTGTCTGCGGTTTTTCTCCACGGCCGCCTCGTACTCCGACCTGACTTCAGCCAGCATCAGAGACAGGTCCTGGCTCTTAGTAGCCTGGACAACCACGTTCACCTGGCCCGTCATCCCCCCACGCATGGACAACAGCTCCTAGAGAGGTCAGAGGGTGAGAGAGAAACACAGAGGAAGAGAAAGATAGACCGAGAGAAACACAAAGGGAGAGCGAGATGGACAGAGAGAGAAACAGATAGGGAGAGAGAGATAGACAGAGAGAGAAACAGGGAAAGAGAGAGCGAGAGACAAGTGGGCCCTCACCTCTTCATGGCTCTTCGCCATGGAGACCCGTTCATTCTCGTACCCCTGCAGGTCCTGCATCATGGCTGTGATGTTCATCTCAAACTCCCGCTGCAGGTTCCTCAGACCCCCGATGTCCCCCTCCACACACTGGCGCAAAGACAGCTCATTCTCCCACCTGGCAGAAATACAATGAACAGAGTTGACACCATATTAACAGGCCCAGAGAGATGAGTGACAGACCCGTTAGCTCTTTGGGGTTTTAGGCTGGGTATCTGTAAAGCCCTTTAGTGACACCTGCTGATGTAAAACTCTACAGGATCGATGGATTAAAAATCCTACAATGTGATTTTCTGGATTTTTTTTTCCTCATTTTGTCTGTCAGAGTTGAAGTGTACCTATGATGAAAATTACAGGCCTCGCTCATCTTTTTAAGTGGGAGAACTTGCACAATTGGTGGCTGACTAAATAATTTTTTGCCCCACTGTATCTGATATGGGCAGAAAGCTTCAATTCTAACTGCACTGTCCAATTTACAGTAGCTATTGCAGTGAAAGAAAACCATGCTGTTGTTTGAGGCGAGGGCACAGTTATGAACTTGAAAATGTATTAATAAACCAATTAGGCACATTTGGGCCGACTTGATACAACATTTTGAACAGATATGCAATGGTTCATTTGATCAGTCTAAAACATTGTGCATGCACTGCTGCCATCTACTGGCCAAAATCTAAATTGCGCCTGGGCTGGAATAATACATTATGGCCTTTCTCTTGCATGTAAAAGATGCTACAAAAAAAATACAAACAACGCATGTTTTTTTCTTTGTATTATCTTTTGCCAGATCTAACGTGTTATATTCTCCTACATTCATTTAACATTTCCACAAACTTCAGTGTTTCCTTTCAAATGGTACCAAGAATATGCATATCCTTGCTTCAGGGCCTGAGCTACCGGCAGTTAGATTTGGGGATGTCATTTTAGGCTAAAATTTAACAAAGGGGCAGATCCTTAGGAGGTTGTTTAAGAAATGACTGTGATTGATTGATAACTGCAAGATAAGGCCCAAATCTACTAGTTCATAGCCTACACGCTACACACAGGGAGCATTTCAACCATAGAAACAGAATCATTTTACTTCTATTATTTCAACACCGGGTCAGGTGAACTCGATAACTGCCATGGTTTTGTTGTAAGAATGGTATGTTTTGTCTGAGAGTGATAGATAATTAAGAAAATCAATGGGGTTACAACTACAAGCAAAGACCCTATAGAAGTAGCCTATGATAACGGTGAGCATTTCATCTCCCGAACTAAAGCTGTTAGCCTGGGCACCTGTCTGTCAGTGCTATCGTTCCACTCCTTGTCACTCCCTGTTTGGAATGTGACACGGCGTAAAGGGAGTGGAATGTTAGCACAAACAGACTGGTACCAAGCTAACAGCTGTGTCTTCTAACTCACGTCCTGTTTGGAATGTGACATGGCGTAAAGGGAGTGGAATGTTAGCACAAACAGACTGGTACCAAGCTAACAGCTGTGTTTTCTAATTCACGTCCTTGCCATTTCCTGACGACTAATTGTCCAATAGACTTGATCTGTAGGAGAAGATGAGGATTAAGTAATGAATAGTGTTGTTTGGACTATCTACAGGCTACAACTGATTGAATTATTTTCTTTACTGGTACCTACTTCATTGAGACATAGTGTACATATTGCTGTGTATATATTGTTGATTAATTATATTGGTAACAACTGGTATCTACTTCATTGAGACAGTGTATATATTGTTGTGTATATATTGTTGATTAATTATATAGGTAACAACTGGTATCTACTTCATTGAGACAGTGTACATATTGCTGTGTATATATTGTTGATTAATTATATAGGTAGCAACTGGTATCTACTTCATTGAGACAGTGTACATATTGCTGTGTATATATTGTTGATTAATTATATTGGTAACAACTGGTATCTACTTCATTGAGACAGTGTATATATTGCTGTGTATATATTGTTGATTAATTATATTGGTAACAACTGGTATCTACTTCATTGAGACAGTGTACATATTGTTGTGTATATATTGTAGATTAATTATATAGGTAGCAACTGGTATCTACTTCATTGAGACATAGTGTACATATTGCTGTGTATATATTGTTGATTAATTATATAGGTAACAACTGGTATCTACTTCATTGAGACATAGTGTACATATTGCTGTGTATATATTGTTGATTAATTATATAGGTAACAACTGGTATCTACTTCATTGAGACAGTGCACATATTGCTGTGTATATATTGTTGATTAATTATATAGGTAACAACTGGTATCTACTTCAGTGAGACAGTGCACATATTGCTGTGTATATATTGTTGATTAATTATATAGGTAACAACTGGTATCTACTTCATTGAGACAGTGTATATATTGTTGATTAATTATATAGGTAACAACTGGTATCTACTTCATTGAGACAGTGTATATATTGTTGGTTAATATCTATAGGGTACACCTGGTTGTATAGGTACCTACTTCATTGAGACATAGTGTACATATTGCTGTGTATATATTGTTGATTAATTATATAGGTAACAACTGGTATCTACTTCATTGAGACAGTGTATATATTGTTGGTTAATATCTATAGGGTACACCTGGTTGTATAGGTACCTACTTCATTGAGACATAGTGTACATATTGCTGTGTATATACTGTTGATTAAGTATATAGGTAACAACTGTGTGAGAATGGTGCATGAAGAATCATTCTCCTCCAGGACATACAACCTGTTTCACTGTTCAGGATCTGTCCACTATGTATCACTGAGACACCTTAATGAAGAAAATAGTTCAATCAAGTTTGCATGACAATCTACTCAAAATGTTGCCAAGGACAATAAACTATTCATCCATCCATCCAATCATTCCATCCAATCACTCATCCATCCATCCTACTTGACTCTGAAGTCGTCAGCAGTCAGCTTGGCGTTGTCGATCTCCACAGCAATCCGAGTGTTCTGTTTCAGGAAATCCATGAGCTGCAGACAGAGACAGGAGTCAGACACTGTGTGTGTGTGTGTGTGTGTGTGTGTGTGTGTGTGTGTGTGTCCCACAAGCCATTTCACAAATGATGATGCTTTTCAAAAATATCATATCATTTTTTGAGAAATAATTTCCAAAGACGTTTTTAGGGCATGTAGTAAGATATTCAAATAACATACCCATAATGCACTCAAAAACATACCTCATAAGGTACTCAACAACCATAACGTACACAATAACCATAATGCACTCAACAACACACCCCATAATGCACTCAGTAACATACCTAATAATATACTCAATAACCATAATATACTCAATAACATACCCCATAATGTACTCAATAACATACCCCATAATGTACTCAACAACACACCCCATAATGCACTCAATAACATACCCCATAATGTACTCAACAACATACCCCATAATGTACTCAATAACATACCTCATAATGCACTCAATAACCATAATGTACTCAATAACATACCCCATAATGTACTCAATAATATACCCCATAATGCACTCAACAACACACCCCATAATGCACTCAACAACATACCCCATAATGCACTCAACAACATACCCCATAATGCACTCAACAACACACCCCATAATGCACTCAACAACACACCCCATAATGCACTCAACAACACACCCCATAATGCACTCAACAACATACCCCATAATGCACTCAACAACACACCCCATAATGCACTCAACAACACACCCCATAATGCACTCAACAACACACCCCATAATGCACTCAACAACATACCCCATAATGTACTCAACAACATACCCCATAATGTACTCAACAACATACCCCATAATGCACTCAACAACACACCCCATAATGCACTCAACAACACACCCCATAATGCACTCAACAACATACCCCATAATGCACTCAACAACATACCCCATAATGCACTCAACAACACACCCCATAATGCACTCAACAACACACCCCATAATGCACTCAACAACACACCCCATAATGCACTCAACAACACACCCCATAATGCACTCAACAACACACCCCATAATGTACTCAACAACATACCCCATAATGTACTCAACAACATACCCCATAATGCACTCAACAACATACCCCATAATGCACTCAATAACCATAATGTACTCAATAACATACCTCATAATGCACTCAACAACACACCCCATAATGCACTCAACAACACACCCCATAATGTACTCAACAACATACCCCATAATGTACTCAACAACATACGCCATAATGTACTCAACAACATACCCCATAATGCACTCAACAACATACCCCATAATGCACTCAACAACATACCCCATAATGCACTCAACAACATACCCCATAATGCACTCAATAACCATAATGTACTCAATAACATACCTCATAATGTACTCAATAACATACCCCATAATCTACTCAACAACACACCCCATAATGCACTCAACAACACACCCCATAATGCACTCAACAACACACCCCATAATGCACTCAACAACACACCCGATAATGCACTCAACAACACACCCCATAATGCACTCAACAACACACCCCATAATGCACTCAACAACATACCCCATAATGCACTCAACAACATACCCCATAATGCACTCAATAACCATAATGTACTCAATAACATACCTCATAATGTACTCAATAACATACCCCATAATCTACTCAACAACACACCCCATAATGCACTCAACAACACACCCCATAATGCACTCAACAACACACCCCATAATGCACTCAACAACACACCCCATAATGCACTCAACAACACACCCCATAATGCACTCAACAACACACCCCATAATGCACTCAACAACACACCCCATAATGCACTCAACAACACACCCCATAATGCACTCAACAACACACCCCATAATGCACTCAACAACACACCCCATAATGCACTCAACAACACACCCCATAATGCACTCAACAACACACCCCATAATGCACTCAACAACACACCCCATAATGCACTCAACAACACACCCCATAATGCACTCAACAACACACCCCATAATGTACTCAACAACACACCTCATAATGTACTCAACAACACACCCCATAATGCACTCAATAACCATAATGCACTCAACAACACACCCCATAATGCACTCAACAACACACCCCATAATGCACTCAACAACACACCCCATAATGCACTCAATAACCATAATGCACTCAACACACCCCATAATGCACTCAACAACACACCCCATAATATACTCAACAACACACCCCATAATGCACTCAACAACACACCCCATAATGCACTCAACAACACACCCCATAATGCACTCAACAACACACCCCATAATGCACTCAACAACATATATGACTATAGCAAATATAGATAAGGTCATCTACAATACTGGATATTATTTTAGCAAAAACATCAAGACATTTAGCAGTAGGCTCCCATTGGGCACATACTGTATGTCAATTCAATGTCTGTCCGACATTGGTTCAACGTAATTTCATTGAAATTATGTAGGAACAAAGTTGATTGAACCAGTGTGTCTCCCGTGGGATAGTTCTTGTGCGCTTTTACGCACAACTTTTACAATTGGCAAGCTCGCTCAGGGAGAGACGGAGAGAGATAGTTTTAACGCCTACCTGCTCCATGAGTGGTTTGAGTGTTGCGTCGTAGATGGTCAGGTCGTGCGCCTCCACCTTGTTGAAGGTGAAGGTCTTCAGCTTCTCCTCCAGCTGGTGGTTGGTGGCCTCCAGCTGGCGAACCTTCTCCATGTAGGTTGCCAGGCGGTCGTTCAGGTTGTGCATGTGCTGCTTCTCGTTACCGGCGAACCCGAGGGACGTGTCCTCAACACCTCCACCGTACCCGAAACCTCCTCCTCCTCCACCGCCTCCACCGCCACCGAACATCCCGCTGCCGCTGCCACCGGTGCTCATCCCACTCCCCAGACCTGCCATGTGGCTGGAGGATGACATCCTGAACCCTCCTCCTCCACCGTCTCCAAAGCCCTTCCCGAATCCGAGACTAGCGCCTCCTCCTCCAACCCCAATGCCCATTCTGCTCCCGAAGCTGGAGCGCATTGACGAACCCCCGGCGGAGGACAAAGCCATCTTCCGGCTCCCGAACCCGGAGAAAGAGTTGGCGGAGAACCGCTGCTTCCCGGACAGACTCATCGATCACGACTACAACAATGACTATGGCCTAGCTGAGAGAAAGAGACTGCCTATTTTTCAGTCTTCTGTCCTCTACCGCTACTGCTGCTTGTGCTGCTGCTGCTGAGGTGGCGAGGGTCTGAAGCGGCTGAGAGAGCCTGTGACCGCGGCTACTGTCACCGAGCGTCAAGTGTTCATATCCTGAGTATTAAGTGATGGATATATATATAGAGCGGCACTGGCTCGCTCTCCACGCCCCGGTAAAGCGCAATTGGCCACTGGTAGCCGAACCCCCCAGCCCCAGGCCAATGTTCCTTGATCTTTTGGGTGGAGCTGAAGGTACAGGGAGGTGAACTATGTGTTAATGTGACTGTCACGTGGCTAAGGGCGTGGCACTACACACAGGACTCTGTGTAAAAGTAGTGCACTATGCAGTGATGTAAAGTACTGCATAAAGGAAAAATACTTTAAATCACTACTTACAATTGGGTACTTTAACCACCACTGGAAAGTAGTGCACTATGTAGGGAATAGGGTGCCGTTATGGATGTACATTAGGGTAAAGTAGAGCACTATGTAGGGAATAGGGTGCCATTAGGGATGTATATTAAGGTAAAGTAGAGCACTATGTAGGGAATAGGGTGCCATTATGGATGTACATTAGGGTAAAGTAGTGCACTATGTAGGGAATAGGGTGCCATTATGGATGTACATTAGGGTAAAGTAGTGCACTATGTAGGGAATAGGGTGCCATTATGGATGTACATTAGGGTAAAGTAGTGCACTATGTAGGGAATAGGGTGCCATTATGGATGTACATTAGGGTAAAGTAGTGCACTATGTAGGGAATAGGGTGTCATTCGGGAAATAATCACAAGTGTTTTCTATTACTTTTACATAATGGTCCATTCGTGCGGTTCTCATTAAGCGAAAATTCTGAATTTGTGGTGTGTGTGCATGCGTGTGTGTGTCAGTCAGTTTGTGTGTACCATTGGGTGTGCCAGTTTGTGTAGGTGATGATCATGACAGTTCATGATTGATTGTTGATTTAACACCAACAAAATGACAGATGCCTGGCTGAGACAGGTCTACATGGCACAGAAAGTGATTCAATGCCAAGCCACACTTGAATTTATGTAACCCAATCAAAACCCCCCCAGATGATGGCTTCTCTTTTAGACTTTTTGACTGATTCCAAATGAATAATAATAATAATAAATAAACACAATAGAGGAGACACCCTTCGGGACAAATGCCTTCTTCGATTCCACCCACAGTGGGGAAAGATCTCTCCTTTCCGCGATCCCACGGTTGGCAGGCCATTCACTCTGCCTGCAGCTGGGTGCAAAACAAAGTGGCCCGGTTGCATTTCTTCACCGAGACCAACGGGGTTGGGTGTTGTTGTTGTTGTTCATCACCGCGTAAGTAATCAAATGAAGCATAACGACATTTGCATGAAGCTTCGAAGGGAAGGACTCGTTTAAATGCAGATATCAAAGATAGGTTTTTTTTGAAGTGTTTTCTGTGTGCGCACTGCACAGCTCGAGGTCTCCCAACCGCTAGCCCTGTTCCATAAACGTTTGATACACATTTAAGATTGATTTACGGATTGTTGGAGAGAGGAAGAGTGGTGAGGGAGACACTGGAGGAGAGAGAAAGGGAGAGAGAGTGTGTGAGAGAAGAGAGTGAGGAGATAGAGAGAATGATAGTGGGGGAATGGAGAGAGAAAGGGAGAGAGAAAGGGAGAGAGAAAGTGTGAGAGAAGAGAGTGAGCAGATAGAGATAAAGAGAGAATGATAGTGGGGGAATGGAGAGAGAAAGGGAGAGAGAAAGTGTGAGAGAAGAGAGTGAGCAGATAGAGATAGAGAGAATGATAGTGGGGGAATGGAGAGAGAAAGGGAGAGAGAAAGGGAGAGAGAAAGTGTGAGAGAAGAGAGTGAGCAGATAGAGATAAAGAGAGAATGATAGTGGGGGAATGGAGAGAGAAAGGGAGAGAGAAAGTGTGAGAGAAGAGAGTGAGCAGATAGAGATAAAGAGAGAGTGATAGTGGGAGAATGGAGAGGGAACGGGAGAGAGAAAGTGTGAGAGAAGAGAGTGAGCAGATAGAGATAAAGAGAGAATGATAGTGGGGGAATGGAGAGAGAAACGGGAGAGAGAAAGTGTGAGAGAAGAGAGTGAGCAGATAGAGATAGAGAGAATGATAGTGGGGGAATGGAGAGAGAAAGTGTGAGAGAAGAGAGTGAGCAGATAGAGATAAAGAGAGAATGATAGTGGGAGAATGGAGAGGGAACGGGAGAGAGAAAGTGTGAGAGAAGAGAGTGAGCAGATAGAGATAAAGAGAGAATGATAGTGGGAGAATGGAGAGGGAACGGGAGAGAGAAAGTGTGAGAGAAGAGAGTGAGCAGATAGAGATAAAGAGAGAGTGATAGTGGGAGAATGGAGAGAGAAAGTGTGAGAGAAGAGAGTGAGCAGATAGAGATAAAGAGAGAGTGATAGTGGGAGAATGGAGAGAGAAACGGCGAGATAAAGAAAGAGATTGACTCTTGGCACAACAGTCAGGGTGTCATGATTGAACCTGTTAGGATGCTCAGGTGTTCTGCTCATCTGTCGCCCCGGGAGTTCTGGGTACAATTATAGGCCTTATTGTTAAGGAGGGGGAGAGGGGGAGGAGATTAAGGAGGGGGAGAGGGGAAGGTGGTGGGGGAGAGGGGGAGGTGGTGGTGGAGATTAAGGAGGGGGAGAGGGGGAGGTGGTGGGGGAGAGGGGGAGGTGGACACAACACCTTGAATAAAAATGTATATCAAGCTTATGTAACTATGGAGATATAAAACGTATTTAAAGCGTATGTAACTATGGAGATATAAAACTCATTTACAGCCTGTGTAACTATGGAGATATAAAAAGTATTTAAGCGTATGTAACTATGGAGATATTAAACTGTGTGTGTCTGTACACCAAAGCAAATAACTTTTACACATGTGGTTATACACACAGGGTCTACAACCGGAGAATCAGTTTGATAACAACAAGTAATGAGGTTTCATAATAACGTCAGTTGAAAAGTGCCTATCTGATGTTCCTCTTCTCACCTCTGAGACAATGGCTGGCAGCGGCCCACGTTGTGTGGTGTCTAATGGTTAATCTAATGTTTATGTTCGTCCTGTGTGGTTTTCCCCAGCCCAGCCCTGTGATGGGAGGACTGTTGGAGGAGTCGTACTAGAACACAGTGTACAATCTGTCTGCCTAGCCTGTGTCTCCCTATCCTAGCTCCTAACCTTCTATATCCCCTAGCTCCTAGTCTGTGTCTCCTTATCCTAGCTCCTAACCCTCTATGTCCCATAGCTCCTAACCTGTGTCTCCTTATCCTAGCTCCTAACCTTCTATATCCCCTAGCTCCTAGCCTGTGTCTCCTTATCCTAGCTCCTAACCTTCTATATCCCCTAGCTCCTAGCCTGTGTCTACTTATCCTAGCTCCTAACCTTCTATATCCCCTAGCTCCTAGTCTGTGTCTACTTATCCTAGCTCCTAACCTTCTATGTCCCCTAGCTCCTAGCCTGTGTCTCCTTATCCTAGCTCCTAACCCTCTATGTCCCATAGCTCCTAGCCTGTGTCTCCTTATCCTAGCTCCTAACCCTCTATGTCCCATAGCTCCTAACCTGTGTCTCCTTATCCTAGCTCCTAACCTTCTCTATCCCCTAGCTCCTAGCCTGTGTCTCCTTATCCTAGCTCCTAACCTTCTATATCCCCTAGCTCCTAGCCTGTGTCTACTTATCCTAGCTCCTAACCTTCTATATCCCCTAGCTCCTAGTCTGTGTCTACTTATCCTAGCTCCTAACCTTCTATGTCCCCTAGTTCCTAGCCTGTGTCTCCTTATCCCAGCTCCAAATCTTCTATATCCCCTAGCTCCTAGCCTGTGTCTCCTTATCCTAGCTCCTAACCCTCTATGTCCCATAGCTCCTAGCCTGTGTCTCCTTATCCTAGCTCCTAACCCTCTATGTCCCATAGCTCCTAGCCTGTGTCTCCTTATCCTAGCTCCTAACCTTCTATATCCCCTAGCACCTAGCCTGTGTCTCCTTATCCTAGCTCCTAACCTGTGTCTCCTTATCCTAGCTCCTAACCTTCTATATCCCCGAGCTCCTAGCCTGTGTCTACTTATCCTAGCTCCTAACCTTCTATGTCCCCTAGCTCCTAGCCTGTGTCTTCTTATCCTAGCTCATAACCTTCTATATCCCCTAGCTCATAGCCTGTGTCTACTTATCCTAGCTCCTAACCTTCTATATCCCCTAGCTCCTAGCCTGTGTCTACTTATCCTAGCTCCTAGCCTGTTTATACTTATCCTAGCTCCTAACCTCAGTCTCCTTACCCTAGCTCCTAGCCTAAGTCTCCTTACCCTAGCTCCTATGTCCCCTTTAGTCCCTGAGGTAATATCTAGTTCTGATTGGAGCAACATGACTTTCAAAAGGCTCTCAGGCGTCTGGTGTGTAGGGAGGGGGAAGGAGATGGGGGATTCTGATCAACTTCTTTGTGTACGCTGATAAACGTGAGTCCATGCCTCAGCACCTTAGAGGTACGCAGACACAGAGAGAGGGGGGAGGGTGGGAGAGGGAGAGAAACAGGGAGGGAGGGAGAGAGAAACAGGGAGAGAGAGCCAGGTAGAGGCAGAGAGAGAAAGGGGACGGAGGGAGGGAGGGAGGGAGGGAGGGAGGGAGGGAGGGAGAAACAGGGAGAGAGAGCCAGGTAGAGGCAGAGAGAGAAAGGGGACGGGGAGAGAAACAGAGAGAGAAAGGGGGAGGGAGGGAGGGAGGGATGATGTATTGTAAGACAGTGAAGTGGTGCATCTTGGGTAGTAATGAGTGTTAATCAGGGAGTCATCAGATCTCTCATCACACCCTTTATTCTCCATTCACATGGCTAAAGCAATTACACAGCAGGAATCACTAACAACACCTGTGTGTGTGTGTGTTTGTGTCCGTGTTTATGTGTGTGTGTTTGTGTCTGTGTTTATGTGTGTGTGTTTGTGTCTGTGTTTATGTGTGTGTGTGTGTGTGTGTGTCTGTGTTTGTGTGTGTGTTTGTGTCCGTGTTTGTGTGTGTGTGTGTGTCTGTGTTTATGTGTGTGTGTGTCTGTGTTTATGTGTGTGTGTGTGTGTGTGTCTGTGTGTGTGTGTGTGTGTCTGTGTGTGTGTGTCTGTGTTTATGTGTGTGTGTTTGTGTCTGTGTTTATGTGTGTGTGTGTGTCTGTGTATATGTGTGTGTGTTTGTGTCCGTGTTTATGTGTGTGTGTTTGTGTCTGTGTTTATGTGTGTGTGTGTGTGTGTGTCTGTGTATATGTGTGTGTGTTTGTGTCCGTGTTTATGTGTGTGTGTTTGTGTCTGTGTTTATGTGTGTGTGTGTCTGTGTATATGTGTGTGTGTTTGTGTCCGTGTAAACCCAAGAGAAAGTCTTTGTGCACACGTATGTGTCCATCTTTCAGAAAGCATAAAAGTGCATGTCGTGTGTGTGTGTGTGTGTGCGTATGTGCGCGCGCGCGTGTGTGTGTGTGCGCGTATGATGTGTTTGTGTGTTGCATCTCAGTTATATAAATATACCACTCCCTGTTTAACCTCCAGAACACAGACATAACTCTATCACTATACATACCCTAGTACAGGGAGTTCAACTCTGACCCTACGAGGTCCCGAACACAGACATCACTATACATACCCTAGTACAGGGAGTTCAACTCTGACCCTACGAGGTCCCGAACACAGACATCACTATACATACCCTAGTACAGGGAGTTCAACTCTGACCCTACGAGGTCCAGAACACAGACATAACTCTATCACTATACATACCCTAGTACAGGGAGTTCAACTCTGACCCTACGAGGACCAGAACACAGCCATCACTATACATACCCTAGTACAGGGAGTTCAACTCTGACCCTACGAGGTCCAGAACACAGTCATAACTCTATCACTATACATACCCTAGTACAGGGAGTTCAACTCTGACCCTACGAGGTCCAGAACACAGTCATAACTCTATCACTATACATACCCTAGTACAGGGAGTTCAACTCTGACCCTACGAGGTCCAGAGCCTGTGGGGTTTCTGTTCTACCTGATATTAACTACACCCACCTGAAGTCCCTAGTCTCAACCCGTCCCTGATTAGAGGGGAACAATGAAACAATGCAGTGGAACTGGCTCTGAGGTCCAGAGTTGAGTTTGAGGACCCGAGTAGACTGTACATATATTATAACTATGCTCTCTGCGCTTTTAACGGACCTCTGAGACTATCACAGTACAGGTGCATTTATACGGAGACTTGATTACACACAGGTGGATTTTATTTATCATCATTAGTCATTTAGGTCAACATTGGATCATTCAGAGATCCTCACTGAACTTCTGGAGAGAGTTTGCTGCACTGAAAGTAAAGGGGCTGAATAATTTTGCACGCCCAATTTTTCAGTTTTTGATTTGTTAAAAAAGTTTGAAATATCCAATAAATGTCGTTCCACTTCATGATTGTGTCCCACTTGTTGTTGATTTTTCACAAAAAAATACAGTTTTATATCTTTATGTTTGAAGCCTGAAATGTGGCAAAAGGTCGCAAAGTTCAAGGGGGCCGAATACTTTCGCAAGGCAGTGTAACTACCACTAAACCCTAGTAGAATGTATATATTACTACCACTATACCCAAGTAGAATGTACATATATTATAACTACCACTATGCCCTAGTAGAATGTATATATAACTACCACTAAACCCAAGTAGAATGTATATATAACTACCACTATACCCTAGTAGAATGTACATATATTATAACTACCACTATGCCCTAGTAGAATGTATATATAACTACCACTAAACCCAAGTAGAATGTATATATAACTACCACTATACCCTAGTAGAATGTACATATATTATAACTACCACTATACCCTAGTAAAATATATTTATAACTACCACTATACCCTAGTAGAATGTACATATAACTACCAATAAACCCGAGTCAAATGTACATATATTATAACTACCACAATACCCTAGTAGAATGTATATATAACTACCACTATACCCTAGTAGAATGTACATATATTATAACTACCACTATACCTTAGTAGAATGTAAATATAACTACCACTATACCCTAGTAGAATGTACATATATTATAACTACCACTATACCCCAGTAGAATGTACATATAACTACCACTATACCCTAGTAGAATGTATGTATAACTACCACTAAACCCTAGTAGAATGTACATATATTATAACTACCACTATACCCTAGTAGAATGTACATATAACTACCACTATACCCTAGTAGAATGTACATATAACTACCACTATACCCTAGTAGAATGTACATATAACTACCACTAAACCCGAGTAGAATGTACATATAACTACCACTATACCCTAGTAGAATGTATATATAACTACCACAATACCCTAGTAGAATGTATATATAACTACCACTACACCCTAGTATAATGTATATATAACTACCACTATACCCTCGTAGAATGTACATATATTATAACTACCACTATACCCTAGTAGAATGTATATATAACTACCACTATACCCTAGTAGAATGTATATATAACTACCACTATACCCTAGTAGAATGTACATATAACTACCACTAAACCCTAGTAGAATGTACATATAACTACCACTATACCCTAGTAGAATGTATATATAACTACCACTATACCCTCGTAGAATGTACATATAACTACCACTATACCCTAGTAGAATGTACATATAACTACCACTATACCCTAGTTTAATGTACATATAACTACTTATATATATATCCCATTTAGCAGACGCTTTTGTCCAAAGCGACTTACAAGTCGGCTGGGGCCACTACTTTTACATATGGGTGGCCCCAGCGGGAATCGAACCCACGACGCTTGGCGTTGCAAGCGCCATGCTCTACCGACTGAGCCACACAGGACTTATTATACCCTAGTAGAATGTACATATAACTACCACTATACCCTAGTAGAATGTACATATAACTACCACTATACCCTAGTAGAATGTATATATAACTACCACTATACCCTCGTAGAATGTACATATATTATAACTACCACTATACCCTAGTTTAATGTACATATAACTACCACTAAACCCTAGTAGAATGTATATATAACTACCACTACACCCTAGTATAATGTATATATAACTACCACTATACCCTCGTAGAATGTACATATATTATAACTACCACTATACCCTAGTAGAATGTACATATATTATAACTACCACTATACCCTAGTAGAATGTACATATAACTACCACTATACCCTAGTAGAATGTACATATAACTACCACTAAACCCTAGTAGAATGTATATATAACTACCACTATACCCTAGTAGAATGTACATATATTATAACTACCACTATACCCTAGTAGAATGTACATATATTATAACTACCACTACACCCTAGTAGAATGTATATATAACTACCACTATACCCTAGTAGAATGTACATATATTATAACTACCACTATACCCGAGTAGAATGTATATATAACTACCACTATACCCTAGTAGAATGTATATATAACTACCACTATACCCTAGTAGAATGTACATATATTATAACTACCACTATACCCTAGTAGAATGTACATATATTATAACTACCACTATACCCTAGTAGCATGTATATATAACTACCACTATACCCTAGTAGAATGTATATATGGCTACCACTATACCCTAGTAGAATGTACATATATTATAACTACCACTAAACCCTAGTAGAATGTATATATAACTACCACTATACCCTGGTACAATGTATATATAACTACCACTATACCCTAGTAGAATGTACATATATTATAACTACCTCTATATCACTGAGTAGAATGTACATATATTATAACTACCACTATACCCAAGTAGAATGTATATATAACTACCACTATACCCTAGTAGAATGTATATATAACTACCACTATACCCTAGTAGAATGTACATATATTATAACTACCACTAAACCCTAGTAGAATGTACATATATCTACCACTATACCCTAGTAAAATGTATTTATAACTACCACTATACCCTAGTAGAATGTACATATATTATAACTACCACTATACCCTTGTAGAATGTATATATAACTACCACTATACCCTAGTAGAATGTACATATATTATAACTACCACTATACCCTAGTAGAATGTACATATATTATAACTACCACTATACCCTAGTAGAATGTACATATATTATAACTACCTGTTATGAACTTGAGTGAAGACCCAAAAGCGGTTTTAACAGAAAACAGAGTTCTTTAATGAAAATACAGGAATGGCATAAATCCTCTTCCAACGTTGTCAGGGGAACAAAAAGAACGTTAGTATAGTGCAGGATGCTTCAGCCAGGCAGACTCCGACAGGACAGGACAAGGTGGAAGCAAACGAGACGACAGCTTGCTTCTGGCATCAAAAAACACAAACAAGAATCAGACACTGAAAGTAGCAGGAACAGAGAAAGAAATAGAGACCTAATCAGAGGGGGAAGAGAGAACAGGTGTGAAGAGTGAAAGAGCTAGTTAGGGCAGATGTAGAACAGCTGAGGAATGAGAGACAGAGAAGGTAACCTAAAAAGACCAGCAGAGAGAGAGAATCAAGAGAAAGG
>NW_027008356.1:8086-17349 GCF_036934945.1 Oncorhynchus masou masou | reverse complement strand
GGCGGAGGTTCCATGATGATGTCATCAGGCGGGGGCATGAACGTGTCCAGTAGCAACTCGTCTTCCACCAGCGTGTTGACCAGCTCCACCATGGAAGGTGAACATAGAGATATAATAACTAGACCAGCTCCACCATGGAAGGTGAACATAGAGATATAATAACTAGACCAGCTCCACCATGGAAGGTGAACATAGAGATATAATAACTAGACCAGCTCCACCAAGGAAGGTGAACGTAGAGATATAATAACTAGACCAGCTCCACCATGGAAGGTGAACATAGATATATAATGACTAGACCAGCTCCACCATGGAAGGTAAACATAGAGATATAATAACTAAACCAGCTCCACCATGGAAGGTGAACATAGATATATAATGACTAGACCAGCTCCAACATGGAAGGTGAACATAGAGATATTACAACATTGAAAAAAAAGATTTTGCTTCTCAATGTCTCTCTCTCAGTCTCTCTCTCTCTCTTCCAGGTAAAGTCTCTACTGGTGATATTACCATAGTTCCCATATAGTGATTCCCTTCTCTGATTCACGTCACAACACTCTCCAGGACCATGGAACCCCATACCACACGACGTGTAGCCTCTCTCTACTACTAACACACAGCTCACCTGGCAGAACACACACAGTCCACATTCTGACCTGAACATCATGACGTGTTGCTTCTCTCTTTTCGGTTTTATTTAAATTACATTTGACGTTTCCATTTATAATAAAAACCTGACCCTACAATGAGATGTTGTTTTTCTTTGTGTTTTACTGAGTGCTTCATTATTAAAGATGGCGCTGCATTGATCATGTGTTAAATCAGAGCGTTGGACTAGTAACCGGAAGGTTGCAAGTTCAAACCCCCGAGCTGACAAGGTACAAATCTGTCGTTCTGCCCCTGAACAGGCAGTTAACCCACTGTTCCTAGGCCGCCATTGAAAAATAAGAATTTATTCTTAACTGACTTGCCTGGTTAAATAAAGGTTAAATAAATATCTATATTTTTAAAGGATTATGATCTATGATACATGTTGTCTTTTAGATTAGAATGAATGGGATTCAATGGGCAGGGAGAACCTGATCCTAGATCAACACTCTGACCCGCTTCATGAATACCAGGGCCCAGGAGAAGAGATGGAATCTGGGGCCGAGAAACTAGTTTTTGTGGGCTGTTTTCACAGATTAGATAAATCCAGGAGCAGGTTTAATCCTGACTAGGGTCACTTGAGTCTAAATGTGGTTGAATGAACATCAACTGACCTCAGACTACATGCTCCTTCCTGATCTTTTATTTTTTTATTTAACTCGACAAGTCAGCTAAGAACTAATTCTTATTTACACAATGACGGCCAAAACCGGACGACGCTGGGCCAATTGTGCTCCGCCCTCACGGGACTCCCAATCACGGCCGGATGTGATGCAGGCTGGATCTGGGACTTTCCATGTATAAACTGGTGTCCCAGACACAGATTAAACCTAGTCCTGGAAGAAACACCAATCTCCATTCGAAGGGTGTTGAAGCCATATAAAAGTCCAAATCCACACAGCGATAATTCTATGACTCCGTATGTTTGTTTTAGTGGTTTTATTGCGCCATCCTCAAGACTTGACAGATATTACAACCAGACGAACAGAAACCCTCTCGGGTACATCTACAGATGAAACATCAGTCTATCACTTTTAAAATGGTTACATTTCGACTATTTGACTAATGATACAAGTTAAGCATTTTCACACACACCATAGTGTCATACAGACAACATGGTGAGTAGTTATACACTACTGACTGATGTCAAGCTGAATGTAAAAGCTGCTCACAAAACAGACAGAAAATACATTTATAAATAATGACAAATAAATACACAGCGGAGACGACAACGAGTGGAGAACCTTCTGGTCAGTGTGACAGAAATAAAATGGTTTATCTGTAAACAATGAATAATGATAAAGGAGAATAAAGTTACCACACTGCTACAGCGCTGCCATTGGCCAGGGTTAGATCTACAGCGCTGCCATTGGCCAGGGTTAGATCTACAGCGCTGCCATTGGTCAGGGTTAGATCTACAGCGCTGCCATTGGTCAGGGTTAGATCTACAGCGCTGCCATTGGCCAGGGTTAGATCTACAGCGCTGCCATTGGCCAGGGTTAGATCTACAGCGCTGCCATTGGCCAGGGTTAGATCTACAGCGCTGCCATTGGCCAGGGTTAGATCTACAGCGCTGCCATTGGCCAGGGTTAGATCTACAGCGCTGCCATTGGCCAGGGTTAGATCTACAGCGCTGCCATTGGCCAGGGTTAGATCTACAGCGCTGCCATTGGCCAGGGTTAGATCTACAGCGCTGCCATTGGCCAGGGTTAGATCTACAGCGCTGCCATTGGCCAGGGTTAGATCTACAGCGCTGCCATTGGCCAGCTAGATTGCGCTGCCATTGGTCAGGGTTAGATCCACAGCGCGGCCATTGGTCAGGGTTAGATCTACAGCGCTGCCATTGGCCAGGGTAGATCTACAGCGCCTGCCATTGGCCAGGGTTAGATCTACAGCGCTGTCATTGGTCAGGGTTAGATCTACAGCGCTGCCATTGGCCAGGGTTAGATCTACAGCGTGCCATTGGCCAGGGTTGGGACCAGGGTTAGATCTACAGCGTTGCCATTGGCCAGGGTTAGGGATCTACAGCGCTACATTGGCCAGGGCTAGATTCCAGCGCTGCCATTGGCCAGGGTTAGATCTACAGCGCTGCCATTGCCATTGGCCAGTGTGGTAACATGGATAACAGATCAGTGTGGTAACATGGATAGATCTACAGGGTAACATGAATAACAGATCAGTGTGGTAACATGGATAACAGATCAGTGTGGTAACATGGATAACAGATCATGTGGTAACATGGATAACAGGGTAACATGGATAACAGATCAGTGTGGTAACATGGATAACAGATCAGCGTGGTAACATGGATAACAGATCAGCGTGGTAACATGGATAACAGATCAGTGTGGTAACATGGATAACAGATCAGTGTGGTAACATGGATAACAGATCAGTGTGGTAACATGGATAACAGGGTAACATGGATAATAGATCAGTGTGGTAACATGGATAACAGATCAGTGTGGTAACATGGATAACAGGGTAACATGGATAACAGATCAGTGTGGTAACATGGATAATAGATCAGTGTGGTAACATGGATAACAGGGTAACATGGATAACAGATCTGTGTGGTAACATGGATAACAGATCAGTGTGGTAACATGGATAACAGATCAGTGTGGTAACATGGATAACAGATCAGTGTGGTAACATGGATAACAGATATGTGTGGTAACATGGATAACAGGGTAACATGGATAACAGATCAGTGTGGTAACATGGATAACAGGGTAACATGGATAACAGATCAGTGTGGTAACATGGATAACAGATCAGTGTGGTAACATGGATAACAGATCAGTGTGGTAACATGGATAACAGATCTGTGTGGTAACATGTATAACAGGTGAGCGGCAGGTGAATAAAGCTAATATGTGTAGTAACCATATGACACCAGTAGGGGGCGGTGGTGTATTACAGTAGATACTGAGACAAGGGCCCAATTCCAAATGGACATCTAACTGAAAGAGCTCTATCACCACAGCAGCCCTCCGTACCCCTCTACTGTTCAGGGTCATATATAGTATTCCAGAACTAGGCCAGGTTGAGGTCAGTGGGGTTGGCGTCAGCGTTATCAGAGGGGGTGTCCTCCAGGGAGGCCTCCACAGTGTTGTTCCATAGGCCGTCCGTCTGGGGGTCAGAGCTGTTGGCCGAGGGGGTCTCCCCGACCACCGGGCCCTGAGAGGGGGTCACCTCGGGGGCCTGGGAGGGGGTAGGTGGCCGGTTGGCTGGGAGATCTGAGGGGGAGTCAGAGATGGTGCTGGAGGGGATGTGTGTGGCATTGGGTGTGTGTGTGGCGTTGGGTGTGTGTGTGGCGTTGGGTGTGTGTGTGGCGTTGGGTGTGTGTGTGGCGTTGGGTGTGTGTGTGGCGTTGGGTGTGTGTGTGGCGTTGGGTGTGTGTGTGGCATTGGGTGTGGCGTTGGATGTGTGTGTGGGGGTAGGTGTGTGTGTGGCGTTGGATGTGTGTGTGGGGGTAGGTGTGTGTGGTGGGGTTGGTTCCTGGGGGTCAGAGCAGACAGCCTCTCCCTCAGCTACGTACCACACCTCATTGTGTCTGTTCAGCAGCTTCAGAGGACTGGAGAGAAACACAGGACAGAATCAATGCAGCGAGAGAGAGAGAGAGAGAGAGAGAGGGAGAGGGAGAGAGGAAGAGAGACACAGAGAGAAAGAGAGAGAGAGAGAGAGAGAGAGAGAGGGAGAGAGAGAGTTCATAAATGGATAGAGAGAGAGAGACAGACAGACAGAAACACAGGACAGAATCAATACTTAGAGAGAGAGAGAGGGGTGTGTATGTGTATTTATGAGATCATACTGTGATAACATCACTGATAACATCCAGCCTAGATGAGTTCACACAGACATAATGATACATGGCACAATCCCTTAGAATTCAAGTCATTATCCCCTCTGATAGAAATAACTCCAGAACCATAGAGCATTATCCTCACAGATATGTAGATAATCAAGCATTATCCCCACAGATATATAGATCATACAGCATTATCCCCACAGATATATAGATCATACAGCATTATCCCCACAGATATATAGATCATACAGCATTATCCCCACAGATATATAGATAATAGATGCAGACCGGTCCCAGCTCCATAGCTGTCTACTGTACAGCAGAAGAGAACATCTTGATTCTCCATCTGTTGAGAACATCACTGTGTATACCTGCGTAGTGTAACACTAGGAACGTCAAGTTCCTGGATTCAAATCCCGCAGGGGTCCCACACACTCACATGCTAGAAATATATATAAATATGCACACTCACTACTACTGTAAGAGGCTTTGGATAAACACCTCTGGTAAAACGGCATACCTCATAATATTAATTGTGATGTGTTCGTTCCACCTGCTTCTGATTGGAGGGTTAGCCGGCCAGACTCACCTTGTCATTGGTAGGTGTGGGAGGCCTCTCCTGATAGGCTGCTGGCAGCAGGAAACTGAGGGTGTAGATGGCTGGTTCCCACATCCTGGTCTCCTCAGGGAACCTCACCAGGACTGGAGCAGTCATCTCCATCTGGAGGCCTGGGACACACAGACACACAGACAGACAAACACACAGACAGAGACACACAGACACAGCCATACACACAGACACACAGACAGCCATACAGACACACAGACACAGCCATACAGAAACACAGACACACAGACAGAGACACAGCCATACACACAGCCATACACACAGACACACAGACATACAGACACAGCCAGACACACAGACACACAGACACACAGACACACAGACACAGCCAGACACACAGACATACAGACACACAGACACAGCCATACACACAGATACACAGACACAGCCAGACACACAGACACACAGACACACAGACATACAGACACAGCCAGACACACAGACATACAGACACACAGACACAGCCATACAGACACACAGACACAGCCATACAGACACACAGACACAGCCATACAGAAACATAGACACACAGACACAGCCATACAGACACACAGACACAGCCATACAGACACACAGACACAGCCATACAGACACACAGACACAACCATACAGACACACAGACACAGCCATACAGACACACAGACACAGCCATACAGACACACAGACACAGCCATACAGACACACAGACACAGCCATACAGACACACAGACACAGCCATACAGAGACAGCCATACACACAGACACACAGACACAGCCATACAGAAACATAGACACACAGACACAGCCATACAGAAACACAGACACACACATACAGAAACACAGACACAGACACAGCCATACAGAAACATAGACACACAGACACAGCCATACAGAAACATAGACACACAGACACAGCCATACAGAAACACAGACACACAGACACACAGACACAGCCATACAGACACACAGACACACAGACACAGCCAGACACACAGACACACAGACACACAGACACACAGACAGAGACACAGCCATACACACAGACACACAGACACAGCCATACACACAGACACACACATCCATTTAGAGGTGTGTAGTATTCAGACACACAGTGCATTTTGTAGAGGTACAATGTCCTCAAATGTGTAAATGTGTAAATTCACACTCTCACACACTCTCTCTTACCTCCGTTGTCTCCAGTGATGTACTAGAACAGTCTCTCACCTCTGTTGTTGTCTCCAGTGATGTACTAGAACAGTCTCTCTCACCTCTGTTGTTGTCTCCAGTGATATACTAGAACAGTCTCTCACCTCCGTTGTTGTCTCCAGTGATGTACTAGAACAGTCTCTCTTACCTCCGTTGTTGTCTCCAGTGATGTACTAGAACAGTCTCTCTTACCTCTGTTGTTGTCTCCAGTGATGTACTAGAACAGTCTCTCTCACCTCTGTTGTTGTCTCCAGTGATGTACTAGAACAGTCTCTCTCACCTCTGTTGTTGTCTCCAGTGATGTACTAGAACAGTCTCTCTCACCTCCGTTGTTGGCCCCAGTGATGTACTAGAACAGTCTCTCTCACCTCCGTTGTTGTCTCCAGTGATGTACTAGAACAGTCTCTCACCTCCGTTGTTGTCTCCAGTGATGTACTAGAACAGTCTCTTACCTCCGTTGTTGTCTCCAGTGATGTACTAGAACAGTCTCTCTTACCTCTGTTGTTGTCTCCAGTGATGTACTAGAACAGTCTCTCTCACCTCTGTTGTTGTCTCCAGTGATATACTAGAACAGTCTCTCACCTCCGTGGTTGTCTCCAGTGATGTACTAGAACAGTCTCTCTTACCTCCGTTGTTGTCTCCAGTGATGTACTAGAACAGTCTCTCTACTCCTGTTGTTGTCTCCAGTGATGTACTAGAACAGTCTCTCTCACCTCTGTTGTTGTCTCCAGTGATGTACTAGAAACAGTCTCTCTCACTCTGTTGTTGTCTCCAGTGATGTACTAGAACAGTCTCTCTCACCTCGTTGTTACCCTGGTGATGTACTAGAACAGTCTCTCTCACCTCCGTTGTTGTCTCCAGTGATGTACTAGAACAGTCTCTCACCTCCGTTGTTGTCTCCAGTGATGTACTAGAACAGTCTCTCTTACCTCCGTTGTTGTCTCCAGTGATGTACTAGAACAGTCTCTCTTACCTCTGTTGTTGTCTCCAGTGATGTACTAGAACAGTCTCTCTCACCTCTGTTGTTGTCTCCAGTGATGTACTAGAACAGTCTCTCTCACCTCTGTTGTTGTCTCCAGTGATGTACTAGGAACAGTCTCTCCTACCTCCAGTTAATTCCAGTGATGTACTAGAACAGTCTCTCACCCTCCGTTGTTGTCTCCAGTGATGTACTAGAACAGTCTCTCACCTCTGTTGTAGTCTCCAGTGATGTACTAGAACAGTCTCTCACCTCTGTTGTTGTCTCCAGTGATGTACTAGAACAGTCTCTCACCTCTGTTGTTGTCTCCAGTGATGTACTAGAACAGTCTCTCTTACATCCGTTGTTGTCTCCAGTGATGTACTAGAACAGTCTCTCACCTCTGTTGTTGTCTCCAGTGATGTACTAGAACAGTCTCTCTTACCTCCGTTGTTGTCTCCAGTGATGTACTAGAACAGTCTCTCACCTCTGTTGTTGTCTCCAGTGATGTACTAGAACAGTCTCTCTCACCTCTGTTGTTGTCTCCAGTGATGTACTAGAACAGTCTCTCTCACCTCTGTTGTCTCCAGTGATGTACTAGAACAGTCTCTCTCACCTCTGTTGTTGTCTCCAGTGATGTACTAGAACAGTCTCTCTCACCTCTGTTGTTGTCTCCAGTGATGTTCTAGAACAGTCTCTCTTACCTCCGTTGTTGGCCCCAGTGATGTACTAGAACAGTCTCTCACCTCCGTTGTTGTCTCCAGTGATGTACTAGAACAGTCTCTCACCTCTGTTGTTGTCTCCAGTGATGTTCTAGAACAGTCCCTCCACTCTGTTGTTGTCTCCAGTGATGTACTAGAACAGTCTCTCTCACCTCTGTTGTTGTCTCCAGTGATGTACTAGAACAGTCTCTCACCTCCGTTGTTGGCCCCAGTGATGTACTAGAACAGTCTCTCACCTCCGTTGTTGGCCCCAGTGATGTACTAGAACAAATTTTCCTCACCTCTGTTGTTGTCTCCAGTGATGTACTAGAAGTCTCTCTCACCTCTGTTGTTGTCTCCAGTGATGTACTAGAACAGTCTCTCTCACCTCTGTTGTTGTCTCCAGTGATGTACTAGAACAGTCTCTCTCACCTGTTGTCTCCAGTGATGTACTCAGAACAGTCTCTCTCACCTCTGTTGTTGTCTCCAGTGATGTACTAGAACAGTCTCTCTCACCTCTGTTGTTGTCTCCAGTGATGTTCTAGAACAGTCTCTCTTACCTCCGTTGTTGGCCCCAGTGATGTACTAGAACAGTCTCTCACCTCCGTTGTTGTCTCCAGTGATGTACTAGAACAGTCTCTCACCTCTGTTGTTGTCTCCAGTGATGTTCTAGAACAGTCTCTCTCACCTCTGTTGTTGTCTCCAGTGATGTACTAGAACAGTCTCTCTCACCTCTGTTGTTGTCTCCAGTGATGTTCTAGAACAGTCTCTCTACCTCCGTTGTTGGCCGCAGTGATGTACTTTCCAGGAACAGTCTCTCACCTCCGTTGTCTCCAGTGATGTACTAGAACAGTCTCTCACCTCTGTTGTTGTCTCCAGTGATGTACTAGAAGTCTCCTCTCACCTCTGTTGTCTCCAGTGATGTACTAGAACAGTCTCTCTTACCTCTGTTGTTGTCTCCAGTGATGTACTAGGAACAGTCTCTCTCACCTCTGGATACTGTTGTCTCCAGTGATGTACTAGAACAGTCTCTCTCACCTCTGTTGTTGTCTCCAGTGTTGATGTGATGTTCTAGAACAGTCTCTCTTACCTCTGTTGTTGTCTCCAGTGATGTACTAGAACAGTCTCTCTCCGCTTGTTGTCTCCAGTTGTTGAACAGTCTCCAGTGATGATGTACTAGAACAGTCTCTCACCTCCGTTGTTGGCCCCAGTGATGTACTAGAACAGTCTCTCACCTCCGTTGTTGTCTCCAGTGATGTACTAGAACAGTCTCTCACCTCCGTTGTTGGCCCCAGTGATGTACTAGAACAGTCTCTCACCTCCGTT
>NW_027008356.1:0-7586 GCF_036934945.1 Oncorhynchus masou masou | reverse complement strand
AGAGGTGAGAGAGACTGTTCTAGAGTACATCACTGGGGCCAACAACGGAGGTGAGAGACTGTTCAGTATATCACTGAAGGCCAGCAACGGAGGTGAGAGAGACTGTTCTAGTACATCACTGGAGACAACAGAAGTGAGAGAACTGTTCTAGTACATCACTGGTGTTCCATGGATGAGAGACTGTTCTGATACATCACTGGGGCTAGCAACGGAAGTGAGAGACTGTTCTAGTACATCACTGGAGACAACAACAGAGGTGAGAGGGCTGATGATATGCTCAGAGACATCATGGAGGTGAGAGACTGTTCTAGTACATCACCAGAGGCCAACAAGCGGAGTGAGAGACTGTTCTAGTACATCACTGGGGCCAACAACGGAGGTGAGAGACTGTTCTGAAGTACATCACTGGGGCCAATAACGGAGGTGAGAGACTGTTCCAGATCATCACTGGGGCTGTTCAGTACATCACGGAGGTGAGAGACTGTTCTAGTACATCACTGGAGACAACAACGGAGGTGAGAGAGACTGTTCTAGTACATCACTGGGGCCAACAACGGAGGTGAGAGACTGTTCTAGTACATCACTGGGGCCAACAATGGAGGTGAGAGACTGTTCTAGTACATCACTGGAGACAACAACAGAGGTGAGAGACTGTTCTAGTACATCACTGGAGACAACAACAGAGGTGAGAGACTGTTCTAATACATCACTGGAGACAACAACGGAGGTAAGAGAGAGTGTGTGAGAGTGTGAATTTACACATTTACACATTTGAGGACATTGTACCTCTACAAAATGCACTGTGTGTCTGAATACTACACACCTATAAATGGATGTGTGTGTCTGTGTGTCTGGCTGTGTCTGTATGTCTGGCTGTGTCTGTGTGTATGGCTGTGTCTGTGTGCATGTCTGTGTGTCTGTGTGTCTGTGTTTCTGTATGGCTGTGTCTGTATGGCTGTGTCTGTGTGTCTGTGTGTCTGTGTATCTGTGTGTCTGTGTGTCTTTATGGCTGTGTCTGTGTGTCTGTGTGTATGGCTGTGTCTGTGTGTCTGTGTGGCTGTGTGTCTGCCTGTGTGTCTGTGTGTCTGTGTGTCTGTATGGCTGTGTCTGTGTGTCTGTATGGCTGTCTGTGTGTCTGTGTGTATGGCTGTGTCTCTGCCTGTGTGTCTGTGTGTCTGTGTGTCTGTATGGCTGTGTGTCTGTGTGGCTGTCTGTGTGTATGGCTGTGTATCTGTGTGTCTGTGTGTCTGTTTCTGTATGGCTGTGTCTGTGTGTCTGTATGGCTGTCTGTGTGTATGGCTGTGTCTGTGTGCTCTCTCTGTGTGTCTGTCTGTCTGTGTGTCTGTGTGTCCCAGGCCTCCAGATGGAGATGACTGCTCCAGTCCTGGTGAGGTTCCCTGAGGAGACCAGGATGTGGGAACCAGCCATCTACACCCTCAGTTTCCTGCTGCCAGCAGCCTATCAGGAGAGGCCTCCCACACCTACCAATGACAAGGTGAGTCTGGCCATTCTTCCTCCAATCAGAAGCAGGTGGAGCAGACACATCACAATTAATATTATGAGGTATGCCGTTTTACCAGAGTGTTTATCCAAAGCCTCTTACAGTAGTAGTGAGTGTGCATATTTATATATATTTCTAGCATGTGAGTGTGTGCGACCCCTGCGGGATTTGAATCCAGGAACTTGACGTTCCTAGTGTTACACTACGCAGGTATACACAGTGATGTTCTCAACAGATGGAGAATCAAGATGTTCTCTTCTGCTGTACAGTAGACAGCTATGGAGCTGGGACCGGTCTGCATCTATTATCTATATATCTGTGGGGATAATGCTGTATGATCTATATATCTGTGGGGATAATGCTGTATGATCTATATATCTGTGGGGATAATGCTGTATGATCTATATATCTGTGGGGATATTGTTCTATGATCTATATATCTGTGGGGATAATGCTGTATGATCTATATATCTGTGGGGATAATGCTGTATGATCTATATATCTGTGGGGATAATGCTGTATGATCTATATATCTGTGGGGATAATGCTGTGTGATCTATATCTGTGGGGATATTGTTCTATTATCTATATATCTGTGGGGATAATGCTGTATGATCTATATATCTGTGGGGATAATGCTGTATGATCTATATATCTGTGGGGATAATGACCTATGATCTATATATCTGTGGGGATAATGCTTGATTATCTACATATCTGTGAGGATAATGCTCTATGGTTCTGGAGTTATTTCTATCAGAGGGGATAATGACTTGAATTCCTAAGGGTTGTGCCATGTCATTATGTCTGTGTGAACTCATCTAGGCTGGATGTTATCAGTGATGTTATAATGTGTTATTGTTGTTGGGATGTCTCTCTCTCCAGCTCTACTTTACTGAGATGCCCTCTATGGATGTGTACGTGCGTAGCTACGGAGGCTGGATGTTGTCAGTGACCTCCAGGCTTCACGCTCACCTACTGACCAAGGAGCTGGCCAGGGTCCAGGCTGACTACAACCACACCTACCATTACGGATTGGGTTGACAGGTAAGCCTGGACACACACACATATGCACACACGTTTTTGCTAAACTAATCTCAGATACACACACACACTATGATCTCATAAATACACATACACACCTCTCTCTCTCTAAGTATTGATTCTGTCCTGTGTTTCTGTCTCTGTCTCTGTCTGTCTGTCTCTCTCTCTCTATCCATTTATGAACTCTCTCTCTCTCTCTCTTTCTCTCTGTGTCTCTCTTCCTCTCTCCCTCTCCCTCTCTCCCTCTCTCTGCATTGATTCTGTCCTGTGTTTCTCTCCAGTCCTCTGAAGCTGCTGAACAGACACAATGAGGTGTGGTACGTAGCTGAGGGAGAGGCTGTCTGCTCTGACCCCCAGGAACCAACCCCACCACACACACCTACCCCCCACACACATCCAACGCCACACACCTACCCCCCACACACACATCCAACGCCACACCCAATGCCACACACACACCCAACGCCACACACACACCCAACGCCACACACACCCAACCACACACACACCCAACGCCACACACACACCCAGCATGCACACACACACCCAACGCCACACACACACCCAATGCCACACACATCCCCTCCAGCACCATCTCTGACTCCCCCTCAGATCTCCCAGCCAACCGGCCACCTACCCCCTCCCAGGCCCCTGAGGTGACCCCCGCGGCCAACAGCTCTGACCCCCAGACGGACGGCCCCTGGAACAACACTGTGGAGGCCTCCCTGGAGGACACCCCCTCTGATAACGCTGACGCCAACCCCGCTGACCTCAACCTGGCCTAGTTCTGGAATACTATATAAGACCCTGAACAGTAGAGGGGTACGGAGGGCTGCTGTGGTGATAGAGCTCCTTCAGTTAGATGTCCATTTGGAATTGGGCCCTTGTCTCAGTATCTACTGTAATACACCACCGCCCCCTACTGGTGTCATATGGTTACTACACATATTAGCTTTATTCACCTGCCGCTCACCTGTTATCCATGTTACCACACATATCTGTTATCCATGTTACCACACATATCTGTTATCCATGTTACCACACTGATCTGTTATCCATGTTACCACACTGATCTGTTATCCATGTTACCACACTGATCTGTTATCCATGTTACCACACATATCTGTTATCCATGTTACCACACTGATCTGTTATCCATGTTACCACACTGATCTGTTATCCATGTTACCCTGTTATCCATGTTACCCTGTTATCCATGTTACCACACTGATCTGTTATCCATGTTACCACACTGATCTGTTATCTATGTTACCCTGTTATCCATGTTACCACAATGATCTGTTATCCATGTTAGTACACTGATCTGTTATCCATGTTACCGTGTTATCCATGTTACCACACTGATCTGTTATCCATGTTATCACACTGATCTGTTATCCATGTTACCCTGTTATCCATGTTACCACACTGATCTGTTATCCATGTTACCCTGTTATCCATGTTACCACACTGATCTGTTATCCATGTTACCACACTGATCTGTTATCCATGTTACCACACTGATCTGTTATCCATGTTACCCTGTTATCCATGTTACCACACTGATCTGTTATCCATGTTACCCTGTTATCCATGTTACCACACTGATCTGTTATCCATGTTACCACACTGATCTGTTATCCATGTTACCACACTGATCTGTTATTCATGTTACCCTGTTATCCATGTTACCACACTGATCTGTTATCCATGTTACCACACTGGCCAATGGCAGCGCTGTAGATCTAACCCTGGCCAATGGCAGCGCTGTAGATCTGGCCAATGGCAGCGCTGTAGATCTAACCCTGGCCAATGGCAGCGCTGTAGATCTAACCCTGGTCAATGGCAGCGCTGTAGATCTAACCCTGGCCAATGGCAGCGCTGTAGATCTAACCCTGGCCAATGACAGCGCTGTAGATCTAACCCTGGCCAATGGCAGCGCTGTAGATCTAACCCTGACCAATGGCAGCGCTGTAGATCTAACCCTGGCCAATGGCAGCGCTGTAGATCTAACCCTGGCCAATGGCAGCGCTGTAGATCTAACCCTGGCCAATGGCAGCGCTGTAGATCTAACCCTGGCCAATGGCAGCGCTGTAGATCTAACCCTGGCCAATGGCAGCGCTGTAGATCTAACCCTGGCCAATGGCAGCGCTGTAGATCTAACCCTGGCCAATGGCAGCGCTGTAGATCTAACCCTGACCAATGGCAGCGCTGTAGATCTAACCCTGGCCAATGGCAGCGCTGTAGATCTAACCCTGGCCAATGGCAGCGCTGTAGATCTAACCCTGACCAATGGCAGCGCTGTAGATCTAACCCTGACCAATGGCAGCGCTGTAGATCTAACCCTGGCCAATGGCAGCGCTGTAGATCTAACCCTGGCCAATGGCAGCGCTGTAGCAGTGTGGTAACTTTATTCTCCTTTATCATTATTCATTGTTTACAGATAAACCATTTTATTTCTGTCACACTGACCAGAAGGTTCTCTACTCGTTGTCGTCTCCGCTGTGTATTTATTTGTCATTATTTATAAATGTATTTTCTGTCTGTTTTGTGAGCAGCTTTTACATTCAGCTTGACATCAGTCGGTAGTGTATAACTACTCACCATGTCGTCTGTATGACACTATGGTGTGTGTGAAAATGCTTAACTTGTATCATTAGTCAAATAGTCGAAATGTAACCATTTTAAAAGTGATAGACTGATGTTTCATCCGTAGATGTACCCGAGAGGGTTTCTGTTCGTCTGGTTGTAATATCTGTCAAGTCTTGAGGATGGCGCAATAAAACCACTAAAACAAACATACGGAGTCATAGAATTATCGCTGTGTGGATTTGGACTTTTATATGGCTTCAACACCCTTCGAATGGAGATTGGTGTTTCTTCCAGGACTAGGTTTAATCTGTGTCTGGGACACCAGTTTATACATGGAAAGTCCCAGATCCAGCCTGCATCACATCCGGCCGTGATTGGGAGTCCCGTAGAGGCGGAGCACAATTGGCCCAGCGTCGTCCGGTTTTGGCCGTCATTGTGTAAATAAGAATTAGTTCTTAGCTGACTTGTCGAGTTAAATAAAAAAATAAAAGATCAGGAAGGAGCATGTAGTCTGAGGTCAGTTGATGTTCATTCAACCACATTTAAACTCTCAAGTGACCTAGTCAGGGATTAAACCTGCTCCTGGATTTATCTAATCTGTGAAAACAGCCCACAAAAACTAGTTTCTCGGCCCCCAAGATTCCATCTCTTCTCCTGGGCCCTGGTATTCATGAAGCGGGTCAGAGTGTTGATCTAGGATCAGGTTCTCCCTGCCCATTGAATCCCATTCATTCTAATCTAAAAGACAACATGTATCATAGATCATAATCCTTTAAAAATATAGATATTTATTTAACCTTTATTTAACCAGGCAAGTCAGTTAAGAATAAATTCTTATTTTTCAATGGCGGCCTAGGAACAGTGGGTTAACTGCCTGTTCAGGGGCAGAACGACAGATTTGTACCTTGTCAGCTCGGGGTTTGAACTTGCAACCTTGATTTACTAGTCCAACGCTCTGATTTAACACATGATCAATGCAGCGCCATCTTTAATAATGAAGCACTCAGTAAAACACAAAGAAAAACAACATCTCATTGTAGGGTCAGGTTTTTATTATAAATGGAAACGTCAAATGTAATTTTAAATAAAACCGAAGAGAGAAAGCAACACGTCATGATGTTCAGGTCAGAATGTGGACTGTGTGTTCTGCCAGGTGAGCTGTGTGTTAGTAGTAGAGAGGCTACGTCGTGTGTGTGTGTGTGTGGTGGTATGGGGTTCCATGGTCCTGAGAGTGTTGTGACGTGAATCAGAGAAGGGAATCACTATATGGGAACTATGGTAATATCACCAGTAGAGACTTTACCTGGAAGAGAGAGAGAGAGAGACTGAGAGAGAGACATTGAGTAGCAAAATCTTTTTTTTCAATGTTGTAATATCTCTATGTTCACCTTCCATGTTGGAGCTGGTCTAGTCATTATATATCTATGTTCACCTTCCATGGTGGAGCTGGTCTAGTTATTATATCTCTATGTTTACCTTCCATGGTGGAGCTTGTCTAGTTATTATATCTCTATGTTTACCTTCCATGGTGGAGCTGGTCTAGTTATTATATCTCTATGTTCACCTTCCATGGTGGAGCTGGTCTAGTTATTATATCTCTATGTTCACCTTCCATGGTGGAGCTGGTCTAGTCATTATATATCTATGTTCACCTTCCATGGTGGAGCTGGTCTAGTTATTATATCTCTATGTTCACCTTCCATGGCGGAGCTGGTCTAGTTATTATATCTCTATGTTCACCTTCCATGGTGGAGCTGGTCTAGTCATTATATATCTATGTTCACCTTCCATGGTGGAGCTGGTCTAGTCATTATATATCTATGTTCTTCCATGGTGGAGCTGGTCTAGTTATTATATCTCTATGTTCACCTTCCATGGTGGAGCTGGTCTAGTTATTATATCTCTATGTTCACCTTCCATGGTGGAGCTGGTCTAGTCATTATATATCTATGTTCACCTTCCATGGTGGAGCTGGTCTAGTCATTATATATCTATGTTCACCTTCCATGGTGGAGCTGGTCTAGTTATTATATCTCTATGTTCACCTTCCATGGTGGAGCTGGTCTAGTTATTATATCTCTATGTTCACCTTCCATGGTGGAGCTGGTCTAGTTATTATATCTCTATGTTCACCTTCCATGGTGGAGCTGGTCTAATTATTATATCTCTATGTTCACCTTCCATGGTGGAGCTGGTCTGATTATTATATCTCTATGTTCACCTTCCATGGTGGAGCTGGTCTAGTTATATCTCTCATGTTCACCTTCTATGGTGGAGCTGGTCTAGTTATTATATCTCTATGTTCACCTTCCATGGTGGAGCTGGTCTAGTTATTATATCTCTATGTTCACCTTCCATGGTGGAGATGGTCTAGTTATTATATCTCTATGTTCACCTTCCATGGTGGAGCTGGTCAACACGCTGGTGGAAGACGAGTTGCTACTGGACA